>NW_023503398.1:0-20618 GCF_014529535.1 Bradysia coprophila
AAACGGTGAATGACAAAACTGTCTGTAATCGTTGTCGAATCAACATTTCAACATGATCTCTGTCAAATATTGGTGGTCATTCTGAATTGGATTTACAAGTTCATCGATCCGGGGCAGAATGGCTTTTCACCTCCCCGTTACTATAAGTCGTACATACACCCATAGTCGAGAGATGAAACTAGTCGAAGCTGAGTAGGTCAACTGGGAAAAACAAACGCCAAACTCCGAGACGTCTATCACATCAGTATGAGTCGATTACTCTTCCAAAGATAAATTCAAACAGAACATCCAATCGACGTCAATTCGAGCGTCATCAGCTTATGTCAAAGTGTTGTAAATTTCGTGATGAGATTCATAAACTGTCAATCAGATGTTACGAGAATTATATACCTGCACGGACTGTGCATCTCATCATGAAACATACCATACATTCCCTGAAGCCGACCTAGATGCACGACTTTTTACGGCCTCGTCCCACTAATGAATTCACGGGGATTAAAGGCAATTGAATTGGTTCGCCACTTCGAGGATTTTTTTTCCCCGCAAATTTTTATAATTCACACAAAACCAAAACAATTTCATTCTTTTTCAATTGCAAATCTAAAACCTTTCAAATGTATAACCAGAACCAGTGAAGCTTTGTAGTGTTACATTTCAACGATTTCAACGATTCAACTTTTTAATTTTCAAATCGAAACTCATTTATTGGTCACAAGGTTTCATTTTAGCATTGTACCTCTAATTATGATGATGAAGATGATGATGACGATGATTGATTCAATAGTTTTTAAATTACAAAACCTTGCTGCACACACAACAAAGTTGTTTTATTTTCCTGGAAGCGCAACAAAGATTGGAGACATTGCCGTATCGACGAAGGCTTTTCAGAACTTCAGACTTCATAGTTCACAAGGAACAGTTGGAATTGCTTTTCTTTCTCGTTGAGGATGAGCCGTCTATAGACATTACAGGCAGAAGAGAAGACGGGACAATGCAAAGTCGATAAACCACTGACAGAAATGCCAATCTAGAAAAATCCACTGGACCCAAGTTCCGGTGTGAATCGAGTGCAGCGTAAGTTTAGACTGCCTAAGTTTATCATTAATTGCGACCCTCACGGCAACAATCAGAGACCATTTTGCGGAAATCATTTTGCTAGACTTTTCTACATTTTCACGAATTTTGCAAATATTTTTGGGAAAATAAGGGAAAAATCAAGAAATACTTTCCCGACATTCGACCTCTCATCTTCACCATAAATTATGTCGAAAGCTGTGCCTACATACAACGACGAATGCGAAATTATTCGCCACAAAATAACCAAATGCCAAATCTTTCTATTACATTTGGCATTTGGTGTTACTTTGGACCAAGGTTTGCCATTGAGATATGTGATTCGGTTACACATGACATTACCTCCGCCAATATATTTCCCTTGATTTTGACTTGATTTAAACAAAATTTCCATTTCTTTATTCGTCGTTCATACCAAAAATGGAACAAAAACATTTCTATTCACTTAGGTAATAAGCTTTGACACTAAAACGTTTACGGTGAGAATGGGTCCGCCCTAACCAAATCATTCATTTTGGAGTTTTCCACATTCTAATGACCCCGACAAACGGTTTACGTTCTTTACATTCGTTAATTTGAAAGTGATAGAGGCTGTGTAGTCGAAATGCTAACCGCAATATTGTCATTGCAACGCGAAGAAGTCGCACAAATTTTCGATCATTTTCATAGTACAGTGGACAATAGTTAGGTACAGTCGCGGAATTTTGAAAACCGACCCATTTTCTATTTCGTCGTTTGGTGGTCTTTTTGTGCATTTTGCGTGTAATTTTATGTTAATTTTATGTGGAGCAATGAGAAATTCAAGTAAAACACAGAAACAGAAAATGTGTCGGTTTTCGAAATTCCGTGTGTGTACCTTGTGCACCTTGTACGAAACTATTTTTCGTTTCGTCCATTAAATTTTCTTAAAATCTTTTTTTTTAATTCTTTCCTTGCTGCTGCGCCCCTATAAAGTCATTAGCATCGCAACCATTCATTGACATTTTCGACACTTTTTGGCACATATTTATTTTACATTCTTCTTTTTCCCTTTCCCGTTATGTTCAGCTGTTAATTTGTCTATTGAAACGCTCATCCTTAGCAGTTCATTTCTGGTTCAGATTTCCAACTGTACAGACGTTTTTTGCTAGGTGTCAGTGTCCAGTTAAACTGTAATTTATTTCGAGCCAGTGTTAAGACAGTCCTCAAAATGGAATACATCAATGAGGTAAGTTGATTTAAAATTTTAATTAAATTCAAGCCGATTCTCAAACATTTCCGTTTGCTCGGAATAACCAATTTTTCAACAAAAAAAAATATTTTCTGCTAACGGAGCTCGATCCAAGACAATACGTCAACAGTTCCACAGAATGAATTTCGTCGCACATTGTGGATCTCCACCAGTTTCTCCCTTGAAATCTAAAACAAACGCGACTCATCAAAATCGGTGCACAGGAAGCGGAGATAATCCATTTTCAAAATCAACAACTTCCATACTGAAACCTCCAAAATGACGGCGTCGCAACAATGAAATTCTTTTCTGTCTATTTCCTTTAATTTTTCTCGGGAAGACGTCGGTGAACGGCCATAAAATTTTGCAGTCTGGACGGAAATTAATTGTAAAGAAAGTCCGTACAAAAATGACATTTACATGATTCATGCGTCGAAAACCCTACGTTTCATGTTGGAAGCACGTCTTTCGACGCCCTCAGCATGTAAAATCGATTACACAACTTGCGATAAAAAGATGAAAAGTCTCGTTTTCGTGTGTTTATTGACCGCGGCTTCGCCTCGAATCAACAAAATTCACATGAAAACTCTGCTTTTCATCTTTTTATCCCCAGTCATGTTCACCATCGACAGAAGTGTGTCTCCTCTTAGCTTTTGGAATTGCTATCTGCATGAATATGTCTTTGTAGGTTTGCAATTCTAAACATGACACAGTTTACATAGCTTGTAATATGAGTACAACTGGAGATGGCTCAAATTTTCGATAAATGTTCCTCCAACATGTCGAAATACAACGAAATAATTAGTAATCCGTTTCGATTAAATAATTCGACGCATTTTCATGACTATCGACTTAAAGTTCTGTTTTTCTGTACATTTTAGAGACTCGAGCGACTCGAGGCGTATCCCACGGTGTGGTTGAACAAAGTCTAATTAAAAGTGCAATGCAAAGTAATTTTTTCTCCGAATTATTATTAGTAATGATGTCCTGATCATTTTAGGCCTAAAGAAAGAAAAAAGTCGGCGAGCGGTTTTGAAGATAAATTGAATTTTATGGAGTGTCGGTTGTGTAGCATGTCCAGGTACGAATGTAGGGCGACATAACAAGTATTTTTAGGTATCTATATCCTTGTTCTGCCACCCTACATTCATATCTGGACACGGCATGCTCAACATTCGCCACTGCAACACCTTTAGTTTTCCTCTAAATCTAACTTTTAGTCCTCCTTCTGGACGCAGAACGTGACTTTAAGACCAATGGTATAGCATTTCAGAATCAGGGAGCCAGTCCAACTAAAACATACTATACTATACCGCCTTTCCGGAAGAGTCGAAAAATTTTTTTGTTGCGGCCTAATGATGTGTAAAGTAAAGTTGATAAAAAAACATGCCTATATTGTCAGTAGCATGGCATGCGTGGTATCGTTGGAAAGCTAGTGACATCAGCTACCCGACACACAAACAAAAACAGAAAAGAATGTTTGATCCAGATCTGTTAAAATGGCATGAGCTTTCACTTCCAATTTATCTCAAAAACCGCCCGCCGACTTTTTTCTTGCTTTAGGCCTTAAATGATCAGGAGATCATTACCAACAGTAATTAAGCAAAAAAAAATTACTTTGCATTACACTTTTAATTAGACTTTGTTCAACCACACCGTGATCCGAGTTTAGTAATTCTATTCAACGCTTCTGAAGAATTTCTGAGGTTTTTTTCTGAATTTCACCAGGTGATTTCAAACTCATCCCACTTTTGATGGAAACAGTCGGTCGAGTGTCAACGCATCCAAGTGTGAGATGACGCAGTTTGGTATACTTGAAGTACCATGAAAAAGATGTTTCGGGTATCCTACCAGCGCATATTTTCAGAATTTTTCTCTCGATAATTTATAAGATTCGGAATTGCAACCATTTTAGGGAGTTTGACACACGTAGTTTGCGATTTAAAGAGCGGTGCTTTAACAAAGATTTTTTTTTACTTTTTCAGAATTACGTAGAACCTGATTACAGCGATGGCAAGTCAATAAAGGAACTTTACGAAGATTTCGACGCTTATTTGAACACGAGATACATAGCAGTTCCATTTTCACACGTATGCAACGTTCGAATGGTGCCAGACTGGGACAGTCATCCAAGCATACAGCCGATACAATCAAATGAGCCCATTGAACCGGACCATGTAATGGAGCCGATTGTTATAAGCGAACATGACTATGCCATGCAGCCGGCTGAGTTAGTTGATACAGCCCAATCTGTTGAATCGAGTGATGTCATCCAGCCGATTCAACCAGTTGAACCCGCTGAACAAAGTCAACCGAGTCATCAAACCGTTGAACAAAACCAACTGAGTCAATGCAATGTCGAAATGGGTCAGCAAGCCGTGCACAAACAGGCAACGTACCCATCTAACATCATGAAGGCAATAAGAAGCTCAGGAAAGCAATGGGTGAAGGTGGAAGAAATATACGATTTCTACTACAAGATGAATCCGGCATGCAAGAACTTGGACAAAACAGCGTCCAATAAATGGAAAAGTAGCATCCGTCACGCGCTGTCTTCAAGCGCAAAATTCGTTCAACGTGAGGTTACAGCCGGCAGCGATCGAGTCAAGCAGAAACGATTTCAATATGCTATCAATCCGGACCTGGACAAAGGGAAGAAGGCTAAAAAGCAGAAGAAAGCGATGCCGGCCACTGAATTTGAGTTTTAACCGAATTAGTGAACGATGTACGAGGACTTTGAAGTGAGGTGGACATTCATGGAAAGTGCGAAGTAAAAAAAAGGAACGAAAAGTGAGTAAAATTAAGGAAAATGTGAAGTAAAAAAGGATGATTTTCAATGTAAAAGTGGGCGATAAGTGAGTTTGCCAGAAAGGTGTTGTGTCTTATTTATACGGAAAGGTGGATTGAATAACCATTCAAAGCTTAACTTTGAATCAGAGCGTTAATCACCGCACATTCAATTTAATTAATTTTTATTTAATTTATGTCATTTTGTCATTTAATTTGAATAAAAATTTGGAAAACCATTTCTTGTGTCTCATTCAGATTCGTTTTTAGCGAGTCCAGCCCCTGCAGCTACGATCGAAATATTCAATTTTTCGGTACACTATCCAGAGAAACGTATATTTCCCGCCAAAAAAGTAACTATGTCGGCCGGAGAGAGCAGCCGATAACCAAATGTTATAACTACACGCATTGCAAGTCGTGTACCTTTCATGTTTCAAGCACTTCCTTCGACGCCCTCAACATGCAAAATCCATCGGCTTCGCCTCTGATCAACAAAACTCACACGAAAACTCTACTTTTCGTCGTGTTATGCCAAAGCACCTAGCAGGTTAATAGAAAAAAATAAAGTAGTATTTTAATCGAAGTATGCGAAAATTTCCATACCTTTTTTTTCATGATGCATTGCAAAATTACCATTAAGGCTGCTAATGGTATTATTGGTACCAAAATACTACTCTATTTGACGTGTAAAAACCTCTATTACCCTGCTAGGTGCTTTGGTTATGCAAATAACTATCTCGGCCGCAATTGAGTGCGCATGATTGTTGCTGAAATTTTTGCAGACTGATTTCCTTGTGTTGTGGTTTCGTCTCATTATGATCCTTAAGGCACAACAAACCGCGTTGGTAAATCGTTATGAAAGTGGAATTTTTCAGTACACGTCGTAGGCTTGTCCTACACGGCTTCGCCGCGTTACTCTCGAAATTTCACTCCTAACGCAAATAGTATAAATCGCAATTTTCATTGAATTCAGTAATAAAAGATCGATTCGCGCTCCTACCCTTACCACCAATCTCGTTCGATCAAAGCAATTGGGCATGGTATTAACGAGGGGGAAAGCACCTGAACTGCATCTGTTTGAAACTGTTCACAACTCTTTGCAAGTGCTTGTAACTCTTTGCACATCATTTGAACATCCGAGTGGGACCTCAAAAACCCCTTACAGTGGAAGTGTGACGCAAGTCCCTTTATCCACTTACAAAAGAATTGATATTCAATAAGTGTCACCCCACCGATATCACTTCAAATGTTGCATTATAAACGATATTCTCATTTTCAATTTAAATTTCCTCTTCTCATGTATGAGATGTGGCTTACTTTGTAGGATTTTCTGCGCGGGTAAAGTAGACCGCGTCCTTCGTGAAACATTGCTCTATCGACGAGTTTGAAGTTTGTTTCCCGCAATGACGGTATGGATAATGTCAATAGTCAAAATCACAAGGCCGAAACTAGTAGCAAGTATCTCGAAGTTACTTCGGCGAAGTGTCACAAACGAGTGTTATTGTGAGTAGCAGAAGGTTGTTTCCGAATTAATGAATTACGTAGCAGCCACCCAATGTAGAATGGAAAAGAAAAAGACAACGCACACCGTCAACGGGCTTTTCACTTAACCGGGAATACAAACGATGCACCAGACATAAAGCACTCAGTACAACGGGAGAACGAGAGATGTCGCTCGTAGATGCTATCTCAGCCGCAAACCAATGAGTCGATTCGATCAGATGTTGTTATAATCTGATTGACAGAATCAAAGTGTTGACAGAATCATGGTCGTCCAGAATCCACAGATTCGGAATAGCTGGATCCTCTGAATGTTACTCACACTATCCATGCTCGAAGCGAGAGGTGGATCAGAGATTTGGACCATTAAAGACTACGTGTTTTCCTACGAAAATTTCATTTTAGTCTCAAGTTTTTCTTAAAAATGTTTCGACTTCGTCTGTAGCTGCACTTCCACATCAAACGGTGAATGACAAAACTGTCTGTAATCGTTGTCGAATCAACATTTCAACATGATCTCTGTCAAATATTGGTGGTCATTCTGAATTGGATTTACAAGTTCATCGATCCGGGGCAGAATGGCTTTTCACCTCCCCGTTACTATAAGTCGTACATACACCCATAGTCGAGAGATGAAACTAGTCGAAGCTGAGTAGGTCAACTGGGAAAAACAAACGCCAAACTCCGAGACGTCTATCACATCAGTATGAGTCGATTACTCTTCCAAAGATAAATTCAAACAGAACATCCAATCGACGTCAATTCGAGCGTCATCAGCTTATGTCAAAGTGTTGTAAATTTCGTGATGAGATTCATAAACTGTCAATCAGATGTTACGAGAATTATATACCTGCACGGACTGTGCATCTCATCATGAAACATACCATACATTCCCTGAAGCCGACCTAGATGCACGACTTTTTACGGCCTCGTCCCACTAATGAATTCACGGGGATTAAAGGCAATTGAATTGGTTCGCCACTTCGAGGATTTTTTTTCCCCGCAAATTTTTATAATTCACACAAAACCAAAACAATTTCATTCTTTTTCAATTGCAAATCTAAAACCTTTCAAATGTATAACCCAGAACCAGTGAAGCTTTGTAGTGTTACATTTCAACGATTTCAACGATTCAACTTTTTAATTTTCAAATCGAAACTCATTTATTGGTCACAAGGTTTCATTTTAGCATTGTACCTCTAATTATGATGATGAAGATGATGATGACGATGATTGATTCAATAGTTTTTAAATTACAAAACCTTGCTGCACACACAACAAAGTTGTTTTATTTTCCTGGAAGCGCAACAAAGATTGGAGACATTGCCGTATCGACGAAGGCTTTTCAGAACTTCAGACTTCATAGTTCACAAGGAACAGTTGGAATTGCTTTTCTTTCTCGTTGAGGATGAGCCGTCTATAGACATTACAGGCAGAAGAGAAGACGGGACAATGCAAAGTCGATAAACCACTGACAGAAATGCCAATCTAGAAAAATCCACTGGACCCAAGTTCCGGTGTGAATCGAGTGCAGCGTAAGTTTAGACTGCCTAAGTTTATCATTAATTGCGACCCTCACGGCAACAATCAGAGACCATTTTGCGGAAATCATTTTGCTAGACTTTTCTACATTTTCACGAATTTTGCAAATATTTTTGGGAAAATAAGGGAAAAATCAAGAAATACTTTCCCGACATTCGACCTCTCATCTTCACCATAAATTATGTCGAAAGCTGTGCCTACATACAACGACGAATGCGAAATTATTCGCCACAAAATAACCAAATGCCAAATCTTTCTATTACATTTGGCATTTGGTGTTACTTTGACCAAGGTTTGCCATTGAGATATGTGATTCGGTTACACATGACATTACCTCCGCCAATATATTTCCCTTGATTTTGACTTGATTTAAACAAAATTTCCATTTCTTTATTCGTCGTTCATACCAAAAATGGAACAAAAACATTTCTATTCACTTAGGTAATAAGCTTTGACACTAAAACGTTTACGGTGAGAATGGGTCCGCCCTAACCAAATCATTCATTTTGGAGTTTTCCACATTCTAATGACCCCGACAAACGGTTTACGTTCTTTACATTCGTTAATTTGAAAGTGATAGAGGCTGTGTAGTCGAAATGCTAACCGCAATATTGTCATTGCAACGCGAAGAAGTCGCACAAATTTTCGATCATTTTCATAGTACAGTGGACAATAGTTAGGTACAGTCGCGGAATTTTGAAAACCGACCCATTTTCTATTTCGTCGTTTGGTGGTCTTTTTGTGCATTTTGCGTGTAATTTTATGTTAATTTTATGTGGAGCAATGAGAAATTCAAGTAAAACACAGAAACAGAAAATGTGTCGGTTTTCGAAATTCCGTGTGTGTACCTTGTGCACCTTGTACGAAACTATTTTTCGTTTCGTCCATTAAATTTTCTTAAAATCTTTTTTTTAATTCTTTCCTTGCTGCTGCGCCCCTATAAAGTCATTAGCATCGCAACCATTCATTGACATTTTCGACACTTTTTGGCACATATTTATTTTACATTCTTCTTTTTCCCTTTCCCGTTATGTTCAGCTGTTAATTTGTCTATTGAAACGCTCATCCTTAGCAGTTCATTTCTGGTTCAGATTTCCAACTGTACAGACGTTTTTTGCTAGGTGTCAGTGTCCAGTTA
Source organism: Bradysia coprophila (assembly GCF_014529535.1). Classification (NCBI taxonomy): domain Eukaryota; kingdom Metazoa; phylum Arthropoda; class Insecta; order Diptera; family Sciaridae; genus Bradysia; species Bradysia coprophila. The sequence goes on from NW_023503398.1 coordinate 9,252, forward strand.
AACTGTAATTTATTTCGAGCCAGTGTTAAGACAGTCCTCAAAATGGAATACATCAATGAGGTAAGTTGATTTAAAATTTTAATTAAATTCAAGCCGATTCTCAAACATTTCCGTTTGCTCGGAATAACCAATTTTTCAACAAAAAAAAATATTTTCTGCTAACGAAGCTCGATCCAAGACAATACGTCAACAGTTCCACAGAATGAATTTCGTCGCACATTGTGGATCTCCACCAGTTTCTCCCTTGAAATCTAAAACAAACGCGACTCATCAAAATCGGTGCACAGGAAGCGGAGATAATCCATTTTCAAAATCAACAACTTCCATACTGAAACCTCCAAAATGACGGCGTCGCAACAATGAAATTCTTTTCTGTCTATTTCCTTTAATTTTTCTCGGGAAGACGTCGGTGAACGGCCATAAAATTTTGCAGTCTGGACGGAAATTAATTGTAAAGAAAGTCCGTACAAAAATGACATTTACATGATTCATGCGTCGAAAACCCTACGTTTCATGTTGGAAGCACGTCTTTCGACGCCCTCAGCATGTAAAATCGATTACACAACTTGCGATAAAAAGATGAAAAGTCTCGTTTTCGTGTGTTTATTGACCGCGGCTTCGCCTCGAATCAACAAAATTCACATGAAAACTCTGCTTTTCATCTTTTTATCCCCAGTCATGTTCACCATCGACAGAAGTGTGTCTCCTCTTAGCTTTTGGAATTGCTATCTGCATGAATATGTCTTTGTAGGTTTGCAATTCTAAACATGACACAGTTTACATAGCTTGTAATATGAGTACAACTGGAGATGGCTCAAATTTTCGATAAATGTTCCTCCAACATGTCGAAATACAACGAAATAATTAGTAATCCGTTTCGATTAAATAATTCGACGCATTTTCATGACTATCGACTTAAAGTTCTGTTTTTCTGTACATTTTAGAGACTCGAGCGACTCGAGGCGTATCCCACGGTGTGGTTGAACAAAGTCTAATTAAAAGTGCAATGCAAAGTAATTTTTTCTCCGAATTATTATTAGTAATGATGTCCTGATCATTTTAGGCCTAAAGAAAGAAAAAAGTCGGCGAGCGGTTTTGAAGATAAATTGAATTTTATGGAGTGTCGGTTGTGTAGCATGTCCAGGTACGAATGTAGGGCGACATAACAAGTATTTTTAGGTATCTATATCCTTGTTCTGCCACCCTACATTCATATCTGGACACGGCATGCTCAACATTCGCCACTGCAACACCTTTAGTTTTCCTCTAAATCTAACTTTTAGTCCTCCTTCTGGACGCAGAACGTGACTTTAAGACCAATGGTATAGCATTTCAGAATCAGGGAGCCAGTCCAACTAAAACATACTATACTATACCGCCTTTCCGGAAGAGTCGAAAAAATTTTTTGTTGCGGCCTAATGATGTGTAAAGTAAAGTTGATAAAAAAACATGCCTATATTGTCAGTAGCATGGCATGCGTGGTATCGTTGGAAAGCTAGTGACATCAGCTACCCGACACACAAACAAAAACAGAAAAGAATGTTTGATCCAGATCTGTTAAAATGGCATGAGCTTTCACTTCCAATTTATCTCAAAAACCGCCCGCCGACTTTTTTCTTGCTTTAGGCCTTAAATGATCAGGAGATCATTACCAACAGTAATTAAGCAAAAAAAAATTACTTTGCATTACACTTTTAATTAGACTTTGTTCAACCACACCGTGATCCGAGTATAGTAATTCTATTCAACGCTTCTGAAGAATTTCTGAGGTTTTTTTCTGAATTTCACCAGGTGATTTCAAACTCATCCCACTTTTGATGGAAACAGTCGGTCGAGTGTCAACGCATCCAAGTGTGAGATGACGCAGTTTGGTATACTTGAAGTACCATGAAAAAGATGTTTCGGGTATCCTACCAGCGCATATTTTCAGAATTTTTCTCTCGATAATTTATAAGATTCGGAATTGCAACCATTTTAGGGAGTTTGACACACGTAGTTTGCGATTTAAACAGCGGTGCTTTAACAAAGATTTTTTTTTACTTTTTCAGAATTACGTAGAACCTGATTACAGCGATGGCAAGTCAATAAAGGAACTTTACGAAGATTTCGACGCTTATTTGAACACGAGATACATAGCAGTTCCATTTTCACACGTATGCAACGTTCGAATGGTGCCAGACTGGGACAGTCATCCAAGCATACAGCCGATACAATCAAATGAGCCCATTGAACCGGACCATGTAATGGAGCCGATTGTTATAAGCGAACATGACTATGCCATGCAGCCGGCTGAGTTAGTTGATACAGCCCAATCTGTTGAATCGAGTGATGTCATCCAGCCGATTCAACCAGTTGAACCCGCTGAACAAAGTCAACCGAGTCATCAAACCGTTGAACAAAACCAACTGAGTCAATGCAATGTCGAAATGGGTCAGCAAGCCGTGCACAAACAGGCAACGTACCCATCTAACATCATGAAGGCAATAAGAAGCTCAGGAAAGCAATGGGTGAAGGTGGAAGAAATATACGATTTCTACTACAAGATGAATCCGGCATGCAAGAACTTGGACAAAACAGCGTCCAATAAATGGAAAAGTAGCATCCGTCACGCGCTGTCTTCAAGCGCAAAATTCGTTCAACGTGAGGTTACAGCCGGCAGCGATCGAGTCAAGCAGAAACGATTTCAATATGCTATCAATCCGGACCTGGACAAAGGGAAGAAGGCTAAAAAGCAGAAGAAAGCGATGCCGGCCACTGAATTTGAGTTTTAACCGAATTAGTGAACGATGTACGAGGACTTTGAAGTGAGGTGGACATTCATGGAAAGTGCGAAGTAAAAAAAAGGAACGAAAAGTGAGTAAAATTAAGGAAAATGTGAAGTAAAAAAGGATGATTTTCAATGTAAAAGTGGGCGATAAGTGAGTTTGCCAGAAAGGTGTTGTGTCTTATTTATACGGAAAGGTGGATTGAATAACCATTCAAAGCTTAACTTTGAATCAGAGCGTTAATCACCGCACATTCAATTTAATTAATTTTTATTTAATTTATGTCATTTTGTCATTTAATTTGAATAAAAATTTGGAAAACCATTTCTTGTGTCTCATTCAGATTCGTTTTTAGCGAGTCCAGCCCCTGCAGCTACGATCGAAATATTCAATTTTTCGGTACACTATCCAGAGAAACGTATATTTCCCGCCAAAAAAGTAACTATGTCGGCCGGAGAGAGCAGCCGATAACCAAATGTTATAACTACACGCATTGCAAGTCGTGTACCTTTCATGTTTCAAGCACTTCCTTCGACGCCCTCAACATGCAAAATCCATCGGCTTCGCCTCTGATCAACAAAACTCACACGAAAACTCTACTTTTCATCGTGTTATGCCAAAGCACCTAGCAGGTTAATAGAAAAAAATAAAGTAGTATTTTAATCGAAGTATGCGAAAATTTCCATACCTTTTTTTTCATGATGCATTGCAAAATTACCATTAAGGCTGCTAATGGTATTATTGGTACCAAAATACTACTCTATTTGACGTGTAAAAACCTCTATTACCCTGCTAGGTGCTTTGGTTATGCAAATAACTATCTCGGCCGCAATTGAGTGCGCATGATTGTTGCTGAAATTTTTGCAGACTGATTTCCTTGTGTTGTGGTTTCGTCTCATTATGATCCTTAAGGCACAACAAACCGCGTTGGTAAATCGTTATGAAAGTGGAATTTTTCAGTACACGTCGTAGGCTTGTCCTACACGGCTTCGCCGCGTTACTCTCGAAATTTCACTCCTAACGCAAATAGTATAAATCGCAATTTTCATTGAATTCAGTAATAAAAGATCGATTCGCGCTCCTACCCTTACCACCAATCTCGTTCGATCAAAGCAATTGGGCATGGTATTAACGAGGGGGAAAGCACCTGAACTGCATCTGTTTGAAACTGTTCACAACTCTTTGCAAGTGCTTGTAACTCTTTGCACATCATTTGAACATCCGAGTGGGACCTCAAAAACCCCTTACAGTGGAAGTGTGACGCAAGTCCCTTTATCCACTTACAAAAGAATTGATATTCAATAAGTGTCACCCCACCGATATCACTTCAAATGTTGCATTATAAACGATATTCTCATTTTCAATTTAAATTTCCTCTTCTCATGTATGAGATGTGGCTTACTTTGTAGGATTTTCTGCGCGGGTAAAGTAGACCGCGTCCTTCGTGAAACATTGCTCTATCGACGAGTTTGAAGTTTGTTTCCCGCAATGACGGTATGGATAATGTCAATAGTCAAAATCACAAGGCCGAAACTAGTAGCAAGTATCTCGAAGTTACTTCGGCGAAGTGTCACAAACGAGTGTTATTGTGAGTAGCAGAAGGTTGTTTCCGAATTAATGAATTACGTAGCAGCCACCCAATGTAGAATGGAAAAGAAAAAGACAACGCACACCGTCAACGGGCTTTTCACTTAACCGGGAATACAAACGATGCACCAGACATAAAGCACTCAGTACAACGGGAGAACGAGAGATGTCGCTCGTAGATGCTATCTCAGCCGCAAACCAATGAGTCGATTCGATCAGATGTTGTTATAATCTGATTGACAGAATCAAAGTGTTGACAGAATCATGGTCGTCCAGAATCCACAGATTCGGAATAGCTGGATCCTCTGAATGTTACTCACACTATCCATGCTCGAAGCGAGAGGTGGATCAGAGATTTGGACCATTAAAGACTACGTGTTTTCCTACGAAAATTTCATTTTAGTCTCAAGTTTTTCTTAAAAATGTTTCGACTTCGTCTGTAGCTGCACTTCCACATCAAACGGTGAATGACAAAACTGTCTGTAATCGTTGTCGAATCAACATTTCAACATGATCTCTGTCAAATATTGGTGGTCATTCTGAATTGGATTTACAAGTTCATCGATCCGGGGCAGAATGGCTTTTCACCTCCCCGTTACTATAAGTCGTACATACACCCATAGTCGAGAGATGAAACTAGTCGAAGCTGAGTAGGTCAACTGGGAAAAACAAACGCCAAACTCCGAGACGTCTATCACATCAGTATGAGTCGATTACTCTTCCAAAGATAAATTCAAACAGAACATCCAATCGACGTCAATTCGAGCGTCATCAGCTTATGTCAAAGTGTTGTAAATTTCGTGATGAGATTCATAAACTGTCAATCAGATGTTACGAGAATTATATACCTGCACGGACTGTGCATCTCATCATGAAACATACCATACATTCCCTGAAGCCGACCTAGATGCACGACTTTTTACGGCCTCGTCCCACTAATGAATTCACGGGGATTAAAGGCAATTGAATTGGTTCGCCACTTCGAGGATTTTTTTTCCCCGCAAATTTTTATAATTCACACAAAACCAAAACAATTTCATTCTTTTTCAATTTCAATCTAAAACCTTTCAAATGTATAACCCAGAACCAGTGAAGCTTTGTAGTGTTACATTTCAACGATTTCAACGATTCAACTTTTTAATTTTCAAATCGAAACTCATTTATTGGTCACAAGGTTTCATTTTAGCATTGTACCTCTAATTATGATGATGACGATGATGATGACGATGATTGATTCAATAGTTTTTAAATTACAAAACCTTGCTGCACACACAACAAAGTTGTTTTATTTTCCTGGAAGCGCAACAAAGATTGGAGACATTGCCGTATCGACGAAGGCTTTTCAGAACTTCAGACTTCATAGTTCACAAGGAACAGTCGGAATTGCTTTTCTTTCTCGTTGAGGATGAGCCGTCTATAGACATTACAGGCAGAAGAGAAGACGGGACAATGCAAAGTCGATAAACCCACTGAAAGTAATGCCAATCTAGAAAAATCCACTGGACCCAAGTTCCGGTGTGAATCGAGTGCAGCGTAAGTTTAGACTGCCTAAGTTTATCATTAATTGCGACCCTCACGGCAACAATCAGAGACCATTTTGCGGAAATCATTTTGCCTAGACTTTTCTACATTTTCACGAATTTTGCAAATATTTTTGGGAAAATAAGGGAAAAATCAAGAAATACTTTCCCGACATTCGACCTCTCATCTTCACCATAAATTATGTCGAAAGCTGTGCCTACATACAACGACGAATGCGAAATTATTCGCCACAAAATAACCAAATGCCAAATCTTTCTATTACATTTGGCATTTGGTGTTACTTTGACCAAGGTTTGCCATTGAGATATGTGATTCGGTTACACATGACATTACCTCCGCCAATATATCTCCCTTGATTTTGACTTGATTTAAACAAAATTTCCATTTCTTTATTCGTCGTTCATACCAAAAATGGAACAAAAACATTTCTATTCACTTAGGTAATAAGCTTTGACACTAAAACGTTTACGGTGAGAATGGATCCGCCCTAACCAAATCATTCATTTTGGAGTTTTCCACATTCTAATGACCCCGACAAACGGTTTACGTTCTTTACATTCGTTAATTTGAAAGTGATAGAGGCTGTGTAGTCGAAATGCTAACCGCAATATTGTTATTGCAACGCGAAGAAGTCGCACAAATTTTCGATCATTTTCATAGTACAGTGGACAATAGTTAGGTACAGTCGCGGAATTTTGAAAACCGACCCATTTTCTATTTCGTCGTTTGGTGGTCTTTTTGTGCATTTTGCGTGTAATTTTATATTAATTTTATGTGGAGCAATGAGAAACTCAAGTAAAACACAGAAACAGAAAATGTGTCGGTTTTCGAAATTCCGTGTGTGTACCTTGTGCACTTTGTACGAAACTATTTTTCGTTTCGTCCATTAAATTTTCTTAAAATCTTTTTTTTTAATTCTTTCCTTGCTGCTGTGCCCCTATAAAGTCATTAGCATCGCAACCATTCATTCCTTTTCGACACTTTTTGGCACATATTTATTTTACATTGTTCTTTTTCCCTTTCCCCTTATGTTCAGATGTTAATTTGTCTATTGAAACGCTCATCCTTCGCAGTTCATTTCTGGTTCAGATTTCCAACTGTACAGACGTTTTTTGCTAGGTGTCAGTGTCCAGTTAAACTGTAATTTATTTCGAGCCAGTGTTAAGACAGTCCTCAAAATGGAATACATCAATGAGGTAAGTTGATTTAAAATTTTAATTAAATTCAAGCCGATTCTCAAACATTTCCGTTTGCTCGGAATAACCAATTTTTCAACAAAAAAAAATATTTTCTGCTAACGGAGCTCGATCCAAGACAATACGTCAACAGTTCCACAGAATGAATTTCGTCGCACATTGTGGATCTCCACCAGTTTCTCCCTTGAAATCTAAAACAAACGCGACTCATCAAAATCGGAGCACAGGAAGCGGAGATAATCCATTTTCAAAATCAACAACTTCCATACTGAAACCTCCAAAATGACGGCGTCGCAACAATGGAATTCTTTTCTGTCTATTTCCTTTAATTTTTCTCGGGAAGACGTCGGTGAACGGCCATAAAATTTTGCAGTCTGGACGGAAATTAATTGTAAAGAAAGTCCGTACAAAAATGACATTTACATGATTCATGCGTCGAAAACCCTACGTTTCATGTTGGAAGCTCGTCTTTCGACGCCCTCAGCATGTAAAATCGATTACACAACTTGCGATAAAAAGATGAAAAGTCTCGTTTTCGTGTGTTTATTGACCGCGGCCTCGCCTCGAATCAACAAAATTCACATGAAAACTCTGCTTTTCATCTTTTTATCCCCAGTCATGTTCACCATCGACAGAAGTGTGTCTCCTCTTAGCTTTTGGAATTGCTATCTGCATGAATATGTCTTTGTAGGTTTGCAATTCTAAACATGACACAGTTTACATAGCTTGTAATATGAGTACAACTGGAGATGGCTCAAATTTTCGATAAATGTTCCTCCAACATGTCGAAATACAACGAAATAATTAGTAATCCGTTTCGATTAAATAATTCGACGCATTTTCATGACTATCGACTTAAAGTTCTGTTTTTCTGTACATTTTAGAGACTCGAGCGACTCGAGGCGTATCCCACGGTGTGGTTGAACAAAGTCTAATTAAAAGTGCAATGCAAAGTAATTTTTTCTCCGAATTATTATTAGTAATGATGTCCTGATCATTTTAGGCCTAAAGAAAGAAAAAAGTCGGCGAGCGGTTTTTGAAGATAAATTGAATTTTATGGAGTGTCGGTTGTGTAGCATGTCCAGGTACGAATGTAGGGCGACATAACAAGTATTTTTAGGTATCTATATCCTTGTTCTGCCACCCTACATTCATATCTGGACACGGCATGCTCAACATTCGCCACTGCAACACCTTTAGTTTTCCTCTAAATCTAACTTTTAGTCCTCCTTCTGGACGCAGAACGTGACTTTAAGACCAATGGTATAGCATTTCAGAATCAGGGAGCCAGTCCAACTAAAACATACTATACTAAACCGCCTTTCCGGAAGAGTCGAAAAATTTTTTTGTTGCGGCCTAATGATGTGTAAAGTAAAGTTGATAAAAAAACATGCCTATATTGTCAGTAGCATGGCATGCGTGGTATCGTTGGAAAGCTAGTGACATCAGCTACCCGACACACAAACAAAAACAGAAAAGAATGTTTGATCCAGATCTGTTAAAATGGCATGAGCTTTCACTTCCAATTTATCTCAAAAACCGCCCGCCGACTTTTTTCTTGCTTTAGGCCTTAAATGATCAGGAGATCATTACCAACAGTAATTAAGCAAAAAAAAATTACTTTGCATTACACTTTTAATTAGACTTTGTTCAAACCACACCGTGATCCGAGTATAGTAATTCTATTCAACGCAGTAGACGAGTAGACACTTTTCGTACACTTTTTGTATTTTTTCCCACGATAGAAAATGCGCACGTGTATGTAATAAAACGTTCACGTGTTTTTTTATGAATAAATGTCCACGTGACCATCAAAAGCCACCGCACGTGACTTATCAATAAAATGTTCACGTGGCGAATTAAACACGTGCGTGACACGTGTCAATGCAAAATTTTTGCACTATGGCTTCTAATTAACGGCTTTATTGAATTAACGTTTTTATTGAATGATCTCTACATATTGATTGAGTCAGTAAAAGTGACCTTGTTATCGTCATTTTATTGACCTCAATCAGATTTTTCTCATCGGAAAATCAAAACATTTATTTGACCCATTCATTCTCGCATGTAAAAAAATTCATGTCCTAGCGTCATACATAAATACTCCTTCTTCCATTCACCGAATTGGCAGACTCATTATTGAAATGTCAAAAAATATGGTTGTTTATGACCTGGAACAATTCTAATCAAAATAGCTATTTCCGTTTCCCTATTATGAATGTTTTGTGAGAACCTATCAGCACAATCATTTTTATTGATACGTTTCAATCAAAATCACAATATGAGTCAAACCAACAATTACTGGAAACGATGTCTAGTGTCAATTTAAAAAGTTCACGTGTATCATACACGTGCGTGACACGTGTCAATGCAAAATTTACGTTAGGGTTGGATGAGGAGCAGGAGGAGTGAATGAGGAGCAGGAGGAGTGGATGAGGAGCAGGAGGAGTGGTTGAGGAGGAGGAGGAGTGGATGAGGAGCAGGAGGAGTGGATGAGGAGCAGGAGGAGTTAATGAGGAGTGGATGAGGAGCAGTAGGAGTGTATGAGGAGCAGGAGGAGTGGATGAGGAGCAGGAGGAGTTAATGAGGAGCAAAAGGAGTGGATGAGGAGCAAGAGAAGTGAATGAGGAGCAAAAGGAGTGGATGAAGAGCAAGAGGAGTGAATGAGGAGCAGGATGAGTGGATGAGGAGCAGGAGGAGTTAATGAGGAGTGGATGAGGAGCAGTAGGAGTGGATGAGGAGCAGGAGGAGGAGCAGTAGGAGTTAATGAGGAGCAGGAGGAGTTAATGAGGAGTGAATGAGGAGCAGTAGGAGTGGATGAGGAACAGGAGGAGCAGGAGGAGTAGATGAGGAGCAGGAGAAGTGGATGAGGAGTAGGAGGAGTTGGAGTGAATGACGAGCACAAGCGGGTAGAGTATGACGAGAAACAGAAGAAATTTTATTAAATAAAATTATAGATTCCCAGGAAACTAAAAAAAACACAAGATTTATTTTTGATACATTTATTTCCAGGCAGAGTTGTACGGATTACAGTGAATAATTGAAAATAGTTTATTTCTTATGATATAAAACTAGGCCTGACTTGTACAGCTTCAAGTATAAGTTTTCTGCAATATCCATTTTTCCAGTCCACGGTTTGCCGCCGTCCAAGTCCCTTTTGACTTTTAAAATAACATTTACTGCTCTTGCTATCTCGCTCGTATCCATACGCACTGTACTTGTGGTTGATAGATCGTTGAATAAACTCATGAGAAATGGTACAGTGCATCCAATTTTTGGCAAGCGAATAACACGCGACTTTTTAGTCACTTTGAGAGTAGACTCTAATCTTGTTTTCTTATCTACTTCAGCTGCAACTCGATCGGTGACGCTCGTTGTAGAAACACCTGTACTTTGTTTCTTATTTTTCATTATTGTTAAAATGAAGCGGATGCATGGACATTGAAGCTTTGTCTTTTTCATTTTATTTTTCACAAATGTTGATTTTACTTTCAAAATTGGTTTTGGTTCTGAGTTCATACTGAATGATTTTTACTTCTTTCCTAGTTAGCTGTTCGACTCAGTCTGGTGGAAAACGAATAAAACTGAACTTTTTAACTCTCACTTGATTTTAATGCATAGCGCAAAATTGCTCGCACCTCGTCATACGTATAGTTTTCGCTATCTTCACTTTCATCGAACTTTCGTTTGATTCCTCGTTTTCGCTTGTCTCGCTCTGTTCTTCAGTGTCACTTACTCCATCACTTTCACTGATGTTTTCCATTTCGTTTTTTTCACTATCTTCCTGATTTTTGTGCATGGTCTCCATATGTCGTCTCAAATTGTAACCAGTGGTGAAATTGCGCTGACAAATCGTGCAATGTGAATACATGCTTATTACAGGGTCCGCCGAATGAAACTCCACACTTCTCTGATGCTACAACATTTCTCTGCTACATGTAAAACTTCACATATCTCTGGTATGCTCGTTAAAACTAGTTGACTTTCAAAGTACGCACTCACATACTTTGGTTTTGAAGCCTGGCGTGCCTGGCGTAAAATTACAAACTGTCAAAGAAATTTCGGTTGCAGCATAATCAGAACAAGTGTTTGATAAAATTTTTTTTTGCCAGACAAAAGTGGACTAAAGTGGTTTATCGGACAATGAAATTGACAAAGTTTATTTTATTAAGGTTAACAAGTGTATTGACAAGTGTATCTACAAATGGACACAAACAATAAAACAAAGTGAAACGATTAAATTGTACGAACATGATTAAATAACAAAATGTGACGAT
>NW_023503399.1:0-71939 GCF_014529535.1 Bradysia coprophila
TCAGAGAACTAGTTAAAACAAGCTCGTTTTGGTTCAACAATAACAAAAAGACTAGTTTTATTCCATTAATTCACCTGCTTTTATACAAGAATTTTCCCTACTACTTGCATACATAAATTTCGGTTCATTAACTCTTCGACTAATAATTGTCAAATTGACAATAATAATTCATTTTAAATAATTCAACGCATTTCACTTATCATGCAGTTATTTTCTTCAATAAGTATACTTTCAAACAGAAACGCAACTTATGCATTTTTGTTTCAACTCAAAACATTCTAGATCAATATTTGTATTGGAACAGCGATCTTGCCAACCTTCAAAATACTCTGTCCAATTCGACATTCTCCCCTCTGTCGGCAGACCCTTGTAATGGCTGTCTGGTGTTAATCGGATACGTGTTAGATCGTTCTCTCCATGTTGCCAATTTCAAATGTTTTTAGATACTCATCAAAAGTGATTCCATTCAGTCTGACGGCTGCAGGCGGGTAAAAACGTAAAAAATTTTATCTGGTGGTAGATAAAACATCGAAACAATCTGTTCCCATAAAGGTACTAATTTCTTCTCAGGGATCGACAAAATAAAGAGCTCTTGGGTTAATTTCACAACTGCTGACTGCAGATAGTTCATTGTTAGGTTCTTTGATCTAATTACCTTTGCTTGCTAAGGCTTCAAATTTAACTGGCCGTTAATTAGAATTCAGGCTCTTTACTTGGTCAATGCTCAGAGTTTACTGGCATGATTCAGTGCTGCGTAATATTCAACATACATACTATATATATATATATATCAATTCTTCATGTCGTGGTCTTACATATGCACGATGCTCTTTCTTCATTGTTGAGTATCGTGCATCTTGCCACCTGATCTTCAAAAGGTATTTTCAGTAGTCGTTTTAGATCTAATGCATTGTACCGAATTCATTCAATCAAGTGTACTAGATTAATTCAATTCATCAATTCAAATTATTCAGTTCTTAGTTCAATTCAAAATTTGTTATTTTCCGTTATGACATATTTTCAAACATCATATTCAAAGAAAGTTGCATTTACCCGAAATTGCATCTCTCTTTAATCATTAACAGACACATGTGTATTTACAACATAAACTTGCTTCCAATGTATCATGCGCATAGTTCAAAAAATTCTTCTAAAGTGTCGAATTTCACTCATTATTAGGGAGACGCCCTGTATAACAACAACACACAGTTAATTATTTCAAAGAGGATCGTTCGATTAAAGGATTGCTCAATATTTACTAGAATTGATCAAAGATTCAAATTAATTGTTTGTTTCATTTCTGACGTATCCAATTACGTCGTTTAATATCAACTGGCCAGTCAGGTATTACATTTGAACAGAGATTTGACTTCCCAGAACGTTTTCAATAATTTTCAAATCTGTGTGCCATTAAATCACACATCAATCTCTGTTCATTTGATTCTACCGTTTATGGGTCTCATGCATGCATGATGATTTTACATTTAGCGTGCATTCTATCAACAGAAATTTTATTCGGTTTCTTTTTGTATTGATAAGCTTGATAACATTTTTCTTCCTTGTGTCCTTAACAAATGTGTACTCTTCCTCACAAGATTGGCATTTTCCTGCCCCTCAATTTTTACTTGATCAGTTACGGCCGAATGATGGACCTTTTCAAATCTTCGTTTAATTTATTCATCAATATTGTTTAATGTTCAAGAATTTTATGATCAAACTTATCAAACATCGCTAATTTCTTTTCTAGTACTTTTCACACAATCAAGTTATTGCTTTTTGAATGATATAAAATTCACCAACATTAATTCGCGTCAAAATTCTTTTCATTTTGTTGCTATTGTTTAGGTATTCGATCATAGATTGTGATTGATTGCAGATGAACTCGTAATCATGAATTTAATTACAGAATATCTTCCCTTCATTAGGTATTGAAACTTGCACTCAGTTCAAATTTAAATCACAATCTTTGATCTTGCCCATCTTTCGATTTCACTCTCAGGCAGGCGATTCATCAATTTTTTCAAATTTCGATGTTAGGTTTATTGTGGTTCCCATACTTAGGTAGAGTTGATTCAACTTCAATATACTGTAAAGAAAGAATTAAAGTCATTGTTCAAATTTAACAACTTATCCTTTTTTCCCAAAATTGGTTCAACGTTCATAGTTTTGTGTTCCATCAGTTTGTGTGGCTGCCGACGAATTGCTATTTCCAGGTTTTCGTTTCTCAGTTGTCGGCGTCAAATAACATTTACCTGCCATTCAAGAATTAGTTGGTCCAGTATTTGTTTGCCTTTTGCGTTCGTCATTCATTCAGTCGTGTCATATGTCACAATTTTCGATAACCTTGGGTTGTTCATCTTGTAGTTTCAAAAGGATTCCATTGTTCTGGAAGTTTCTGATTTGTTGACTAGGTCCCGTCCATTGTTGGAGGTTCGCTTGTTGTTCGGTTGTTGATTTTATATTCATCTGCTTGTACTTTCTTCGGTCTCGCGTGGTTTCAGCCTGTTTGTTCATAGACAGGATTTTTGTTCCAAACAGTTCAATGTTGTTTCTTCAACTGCCAGCTGACGATATGTCTTCAGTATTTTCGTTCTGCTACAGGATATTGCATTCGAAATGCATTTCTATGACCTGCCACTTTCTGGACGGTGTGAGTTTGTTGATAAGGCCGCTCTTGTCACTTTCAAGTGTGACCGCCATTACATTATCGATTCATTTATTTACTCAAATAGTCTCGCTGCTCATAACGTTACTATATATCATGGTGCGACAAGCATTTTTGTTAGCGCAACCTCGCATATTTTTATTTAAGTTCATTTGTTTTCGAGTCAATGGTTTCAGATATCACAATATTTTCAAAACTCATGTTTTTTTGTATATTTGGTTAATTCGTTTTCAAGTTCAGTTGTTTCACAGGTTGTAGTTACGACTTTTTTCATCAGTTTTCAGTTTTAAATGTCTCAAGTGTCTCACCATGTTCCGTTGACCCATATTATTCAATATCTCAAGCTCGACAGTTTCAGGTATCCAACTGTTCAATGTTGTTGACCCAGATATTAGTACAATGAATGTTATCCATATGCAGACCTTTACTGGTATTCAGTCAACTTCAAATTCTTTTAAACTCTTCCGAATTGATAAGACTCATGAACAACCAACGATCAGACAGATTGCGTCCAAAATGCCTAAGCTGTCTTTACTTCATCCTGCGTCCAAGATGATATAAAGTTTGATTATTTACTGAGTCAAACCTATTCTTCCAATTTTAAAAGATTTATTCATTCAATTGAATACGTTCTTCGTTCAATCTTTTTCACGATTCTTAATGTATTTTTCCATTTTTCATTTCACACACATTCTCGTGTTATTTACTTGTTTTTCCTTACAGGATTTGATACTTTAAGTGCCTGCTATCTACAAGATTTGGTGATTTGTGTTTATTCGCCGTGGCAAGATCAATGGTATTCGTTGTTTATCGGGTGTATGCGGCGTTTATATAAAAGATCTAGTTTTCTCTATTCAAATTCGCTTATATTTCGACTCCTTGTTTTGGGTCTTCATCAGGCTGATAACAAAAATTGGAAAAAACCAAAAGTTTTAGTGTTGAGGATGGTGGCTTTAGGTTGGGTTATATTTACCTCAAAAAATTGTAAAAAATATCACATTAAAAATGAGCTATGCTCTTGTCAATTTGAAAAAATAAAATCAGCTAGGCTGTCTACTCTAAAAATATGAGTTGCAGGTCCAATAAATAAGAATAAATAAATAAAAATTTTTTTTCGAAAACATTGCACTTAGAGGCTAATATCACAGATGAGTTTGCATGCACTAAAACATTTTTCTTTGTCATTGCTAATTGTCAAACGCTATCGGTTTCTGTTAATTGTCGTGTGCAGTGTTGGTAGGTGTTGGTTGTTGTTGGTGTTGTGTGCTTGTTGAATTGTGCAATTTCATTAGATTTATGTAAGATGCGTGTAGTCCCGATTTGTCAACTTGTGTGTTAACTGTGTTCGATGCTTTGTGGATGAACATCTTTTCAGCAATGATGCGTTGGAAGTAGTTGGGAATTTGTTCTAAAATCTTTACATCATTGAAATTGAATGTGTGTGATTCATTGACTGCATGTAGTGTTAGGCCTGTTGTGTTCGTTGTTTTCTTCAGGTGGACGTCGCTTCGATGTTTGGACATTCTGTCTTTTAACTTCTGTTTTGTTATGCCTATGTATATTGCATTGCAGTCGCGGCATTTCACCTGGTATATGACCTTGGATTTCTCTTCCTTCGGCACTGTGTATTTGGTTTTACTGTAAATATTACCGATGCGATTTGTCGTTTTGCAGCTTAGTGTAAGGTTGTGTTGGTTCAATGATTTTTTTTAGTTTTTCGGATAGGCCTGGGATGTATGGTGCTGCGATGAATCGGTTGTTCTGGTCTTTCTTCGTTTTGGTGTTGTTGTAGAATTTGTCGACACGGTTTTTTATCACGTTTAACACGAATTTATCGGGATAACCGTTTCCAGAAAGTAAATCTTTCACTCTTTTCAAACTCTTCGGTCGATCATTCGGATTTGTCAATGCAATGGCGCGGTCCGTCAAAGCTGATGCGACGTTCCGTTTGTGTGAGATCGGGTTGTGGGCCTTAAAGTGGAGGTATCTGCCGGATGCTATGGCTTTCTGGTACCATGTTGTTACGATGTGTCCATCCTGCTGGCGGTGGAGTGACATGTCTAGAAAATTGATTGATGCGTCTATTTCCTCTTCAATTGTGAATTTCAAATTTTTGTGGTATTTGTTGAATTGTTGTAAGATGGTATCGACGCCATTCTCAGGGACTGCCACAATGATATCATCAACATATCTACGATAGAATGGCACATTAAATGGGAGTTTACTCAATGACGTTACTTCTAGGTCGTCCATCACCATGTCGGCCAGAAAACCAGATATGGAATTTCCCATTGCTAAACCTGATATTTGTAGATAGTAGTGATCCTTGTACCTGAAGTATGATTCTGTTGTTATAATATTCACCGCTTCAAGCCCAACCTAAGCCACCATCCTCAACACTAAAACTTTTGGTTTTTTCCAATTTTTGTTATCAGCCTGATGAAGACCCAAAACAAGGAGTCGAAATATAGCGAATTTGAATAGAGAAAACTAGATCTTTTATATAACGCCGCATACACCCGATAAACAACGAATACCATCTACAAGATTTTTCCATTTCCATCAATTTGTGTACTTTTGACACTTTGAGTGCCTGCTATCTGCAGGACTTTTTCCATTTTCATCAATTTGTGTACTTTTGACACTTTGAGTGCCTGCTATCTGCAGGACTTTTTCCATTTTCATCAATTTGTGTACTTTTGACACTTTGAGTGCCTGCTATCTGCAGGACTTTTTCCATTTTCATCAATTTGTGTACTTTTGACACTTTGAGTGCCTGCTATTTGCAGGACTTTTTCCATTTTCATCAATTTGTTGTGTAATAAATTACCATTCGATGCTTCGAACCTGTCATTTACAGGAATTTGTTGCTAGGTGTCGTGTGTTGATTTTAACATCCTCGACGATTCGTACCTGCTGCTTACAGGAATTTTGTTTCCAAGTGTCGCGTGTTGATTTTAACATCCTCGACGATTCGTACCTGCTGCTTACAGGAATTTTTTGCTAGGTGTCGCGTGTTGATTTTAACATCCTCGACGATTCGTACCTGCTGCTTACAGGAATTTTGTTTCCAAGTGTCGCGTGTTGATTTTAACATCCTCGACGATTCGTACCTGCTGCTTACAGGAATTTTGTTTCCAAGTGTCGCGTGTTGATTTTAACATCCTCGACGATTCGCTCCTTCTGCTTACAGGAATTTTGTTTCAATTTGTTTTTATGTTTCAAGCTGTATCTACCATTTACAGGATTCGTGTTTCCAGTTGTACTTGTCATTCACAGGATTTTTTATTCAAGTTGTATCTGTCATTTACAGGAGTTGTTTCAATTTGTTGTGTGAATTGACCACATCCATCCGATGTTTCGTACCTGCCATTTACAGGAATTGTTTCAAGTTGCTTTTCGATTCAATTTGGTTTCAGTAGTTTTTCAGTATAGTGTCCATACCAATCTTCCCGGCTGTAGATAGATTGCATATAAACAACTGTAATAATGCGGTGTGCTTGTGTGGTTTAATAATATTATTAACCCATTTCACTATTATGCGTTGCGTTGATTTAATTTTGTTTTTTCTGGTTCGTAATCAATTTTCATGTTGAGGTTCGTTCAACTTATTCGTTAATTCACTCTTGTAGTATTTATGTTATTTTCTTTTGTTGACCTTGCAACTTTATTATTTTCATTATCATTTTTGATATTTTGTTGCCTTCACAAATTGTTGTTGGCAAGTTGTAGCATATGGATTTGTTAACACTCATTCGATGCCGTTTCACAGGAATTTGTTTCATATTTAACAGTCATCTTTCACAAAATTTCTCATTTGAAAGTGTCTTTCAACATTATTTTTACGTTTTTGCCCGCACAGTCAATTAGTCACAAGTATTCCGGTTTGATTAATTATTTCATTCAATTTGATTCCGGAGTAATGTTCACCCTTGTTTTCAATCAAGTTCTCCAAGTTATTTCGCGAATTTATGAGAATCCGGAATTCGGTTATAATTTATTTTCTGCTCATGTTCAATACGAACTGTAATTCGTTGAAGTTAATATTCACTTTTCATTAAATTGTTTTAACCGCGCGGGCAGTGTTGAATTTTTGACCCATTATAGACATATTGTAGATTTTTCTGCTACACAATCGTGATTTATCCCGACCATCCGCCAAGACGTCATTTGTAGGATAACTGCTACACCAGTGTGATTTGTCCCGACCATCCGCCAAGACGTCATTTGTAGAATAACTGCTACACCAGTATTTATCTCGATTTCTTTTGACTGCCAACAGTCAACTTGGCCTCTCCAAACGGTACGAGGACTATTTTTCTTTCTTGATTCTCACCGCACCCCGAGTGTTTTTTACTTTCCGTACACCCGGAGTTTTAACTTTGCTCGAAGGACCATGTTGTAATTTCCTCGTGTACTTCGTTGCGTCTATTCTCCACCCAGAATAGACGATACCAAATGTTGATTTGTTTCTCTGAGCTCAGCCGAGAACTCTTCGTAATTGAAGAACCCGTTCTCCTGAGCTCAGAGAACTAGTTAAAACAAGCTCGTTTTGGTTCAACAATAACAAAAAGACTAGTTTTATTCCATTAATTCACCTGCTTTTATACAAGAATTCTTCCCTACTACTTCCATACATAAATTTCGGTTCATTAACTCTTCGACTAATAATTGTCAAATTGACAATAATAATTCATTTTAAATAATTCAACGCATTTCACTTATCATGCAGTTATTTTCTTCAATAAGTATACTTTCAAACAGAAACGCAACTTATGCATTTTTGTTTCAACTCAAAACATTCTAGATCAATATTTGTATTGGAACAGCGATCTTGCCAACCTTCCAATTCGGACATGAAGAGTTATGCTATCGCTATTATGTACTTATGCCGGCCTCGAATTTGGGTCGGACCCAAATGTTCCTTAACTTTAAATTGTATACATTTGGGTCGGCCCAATATGTTCAGCTTTTATGACTGCCTCGAATTTGGGTCGGACCCAAATGTTCCTCAACTTTAAATTTTATACATTTGGGTCGGCCCAATATGTTCAGCTCTTATGACTGCCTCGAATTTGGGTCGGACCCAAATGTTCTTTAACTTTGACGGCCAGTACATCGGATCCATTAGCTTGTTAAAGTTTACCGAAGAACATCCAATACGAAATGATACAAATCTGTATTCGGTGATATCCCGACCTTTTTTCACCAATTTTCGAACGTCAACATCATTAGGTGCAATACCGATGGAGTCTCTGATGTAATTCGTCAAATCCTCTTCTGATGCGTCTCGATGTATTCCAGAAATCCAAACCGCCTTCTCTGGTTTCAGACGAAGTGGTTAGATAGGCTTGCAAATAACATTGTTTGATGTGCCCGTAATAATCGGTTTAACTGTCTTCGGAGTACGTGCATGTGTAGGCTTCGAGAATTTCAGCGTACGTCCTTGTTTAGAAGATTTCGGCGTTCCTTGTTCCATTACTTTCTTGACTCCTTCTTTCGCCACATCAGCGTACGAAATTTTTCTGCTTACTGTGCTTATTTCATTCAACGATTCCTTAATCGATGACAAGTTTTCACCATTGACTTTACTGGATTCACCAATTGCTGTTGTTTGATCTTTCATCGACTCAATCGAAGTCTGCAAATTTTCTATGGTTTTCGTTTGATTATCTATCTTTTGAACCAACGATTCAACGACAGATTGCAGTTTTTGACCTTCTTTTCCTTTCAACGGAGTTGATCCCGACACAGCAGTTTTCGACACGGACATCGTCGGAGTACGAACATCAATCGTTGTCTGAATCATGTTGGCCCCAGAATTCGGTTGTTTTCGTTTCGGCGACGGACTCTCTTTAAGACTCTCCAAACATTCATCACAGACCATTATGCGGCTGTGGTATATGTCTGTATTCGGGATGAATGTCTTCGAGGTACAAATCAATTTTCACTGTTTCACTAGTCAACATGCATCAAAAAAAGCTAAACTTCAACACTTTCCAATACTTTAACATCTATTAAGTCACTTTAATCACAATAGACTGTTGAAAAACTGATACAAAAATCAAAATTTACGTTTACAAATGCAATAAAAACTTTGTTGACATTCTTCTTCTTCAAAAAAAAAAAAAAAAAATGACCGTGTCATAATGACCGTCTTTTTCTAAATTTCTCATTTCTCTTTAGAAAAATACAGTCATTGTGAGAATTCATCGCTGTACCACCTTTGGAACAAACATTTTAGAGTATTTTATGGCATACGACCCATAAAGCACTAAACGGATCTGTATTTGAAGGAAAACGCATTAGTGTTAAACAGTTGCCATTTTATATCATTTACAATACCTACAATATTCCGGCAAAACAAAACGTTCTCTGATTTTTTTAATGGATAATAAAGTTTCAGATATAATTTACTTAACTTTTTAATCAGCGTGTTGTTCGGTCATGTGATCATTACACTCTTAACATTCTACGGCAACGGCTATTTTAACTGTTTTGATGCAGAATTTTGTTGTTAAATTAACAATGAATTTATTTAATGAGATTCATTACAAGCAAGGCCACTTCGTGGCATACCCGTCATCGGTAAACTTCTAGTCGACATATTTTCTTGTTAAAATTTTCTTGGTGAAAATTGATTACGTTGAGGCGCAGAATGCGTCACCAAAATCGATATCAAATGTTTTGGAAGTTTAATTTTTACTACACTAGCGTCACCTTTTCCTCTTTGAGGTTTTTGTGGGATGCTTCTATTACAGTGACCAATCATTTCGTAAAACTATCGGCCAACGGAAGACGAATTGTTCCTGTACCAATAAAGTTTTATTGCCACAAGCTTTGCCAAATAGACTTTTATTTTTTGCAAAACGTGCAGCGCATGTGTGCGTGCTTGACACCTAACTAATTACATTTTTGACATGAGGTGCAAGAAGTTTTTGGAAATATCATCTGGAAGCTTGTAACGTTCATCGGGTCGAGGACGATGGCACCCAGATTTCACGATGTTAAAGATTGTAACTGGTTGTACTGAAGATGAAACCCTTCAGAAAGGCAGTATTGAGGGTCATCTCGAAACAAGAGTGGGAGAACGCGTGTAGGCCCCGACGGTTGATTGCTCCTTGGGGCACGACGGGAGCTTATTATACGGACGTTCCACGCGCACATAACCCATTTCTTAGAATAATGTATATGGAAATCATAAATCAAGCACAACGAAAAATTGTTCGATACGACCGATCGGCCGACCGATTTGTCTTTTTTTTCATAAAATGATATCCAATTTTCCAGGTATCCATTTTTGTGGTACAGTCAGGGGTAGTGAGATTTCAGCATAAATTTTCTTCAGCTGTTCTTCAGCTGATCCACCCATGCAAAAGCTGAATACGGTCTCTAAACAAATCAAATCTAATCAAATCAAGTGACAATTTATCCCAACTCTCTACATGCCGCAGAACGAGTAGAAGCAAAAATATTTTACAAATACGAAATTTCAAGATGGCCGTCATTTTCTAGAAGTGTCATTCGCCAACGAAACTGTATGAATAAGTGACGTGGTGCATCGAGGTGACGTGCGGTGCATCGTGGCGACGCGTAGTGCACCGAGGTGACGCGTTGTACACCGAATTGATGCGTGGTGCATCGAGGTGACGCACGATGCACCGAGTTGTTGCTTCGTGCACTGAGGTGACGAGTCGCGTACCGAATTTTTGTTGTTCAGACGCTGAATGCGTCACCCTCAGTGATATCAGTTATTTTGTAAGTAGACACGAGAAATTGTGTCACTTTCACCCTTTAGGGTTTTTATGACGTCACGGTTAGTGTGATTGATGAGATTAGCGAAGATGTGGTGAAGCCACGGCAATGAACTAGAAGTGGAGATGCCATAGAATGTAAAATCACGCTGATCGATTCTAAGTTTTCTATTTTATTATAAAACTCAATTCTATCGAAATTTTCGGTTTCGTCGTCGCATATCAATTAGAACCGCAAATAGCCGTTACGCAAACCTCGAAATATCAATCAGAACCGCGAAAAGCCGTTACGCAAACCTCGAAATAAGAACAACATTTTTCTAACGTATTCATTTAGACGGACCGTAGCGAGCACGGGCTGGTGGAGCAAATATCACAACTGGAGAAGACTTTTAAGGAAAACGCGTACATAACCAGAATCGTACGACTACAGCTATCGAAACAAATGAGCCTTCCGGAAGTGACAATAAAGATATGGTTTCAAAATTGGCGGATGAAAGCCAAGTTGGAAAAACATGTCAGCATGTCGAACTCTCCATAAAATGAGTCCACCAGTGCAACAAAGAAGCCTTTATACCATATGCTTAGATGTATCACTAAAGTAGTAGATTGAGTAAACTCTAACGTTATAGATTGACCACTCCGTTTTACTATCCGCTTTATTATACATCTAGTAACCAATGTCACTCGTGTCAAATAATTCGACTCTATAGACTCTGAAATCCTCATCTTGTGGAGGTGAAGCAGCCGTCAGTGTAAGATTTTGCGGAGCACTTGTGGCTTGCTGCGATGTACCTTCATTGGGCACAAAATTACGTAAAAATCGAAATATTTGATACTGTGAGAATTAGTGGGCAAAATTAGCACGAAGAATTCGAATATTGTACCACACAAATCTCTTGAATTAAAAAAAAAAAAAATAAACTTAGAACGATTACCTTAGGGATGAAGTTGAAAACTTTCAGAGACCGCAAGTGTACCCCAAGAAAAGTGATTTATTCCAATGGATTGAAAAATATGTAGAAGGTTTGTCCTAGAAACAAAAACCAAACTTTTCATTCGCAATACTGGATTTGCAAAATACTAAACTGACAGCTATACCAAAATTTCAACGCCTACATATGTTGGTGTAAGATTCTACCGCACGAGTTACCTGTCTAGGAATAATTCGTCTAAGCAAAAAACAGATGCACCGTGCGAAGTTTCGGAATATTTGGGTAATAAACTCATTACTGAATGACTGTATTTACTGCAAACAGTGAACCAAAAATACGAAAATTCATTTGGCTGAGCAATATCGGAAATTTGTAATGAAAAGAAAGACAAAATTGGAAAAGATAATTCTTGTCATACACTCAGGTACGTTGGTCCTAATGTAATATTAGGAGGCTAATGAGTTTATTACCCGACGATTCCCAAACTTCGGACGGTTCATTTGGTTTTGTTGTTGTGGTGTAAAATGAAGGTACATATAGTCGCCGATTGCGCAGAGTGGCCAAAGAAGGGATTAAGGGTAATAAAACTTTAATATTTGAGAGGTATTGCATTTCTTTCCAATCTTTGTATTTTTTAGTTAATCCTTAAGTGCATTCCATGGTAGCCGAATGGATATCGCAACAGTAACACAACTAACCTACTTGAAGAAGGAGCATATGGATGAGTCCTAAGAGTTAAGAATGTTAGCACCGGTAAACTTCCAACGCTGAAGGTGGTCAAAAACGAGCAGGTGAAACGTAAATAATCGCGCTTAAAGTCAGCGCATGCAGAGATCCATACTGCAAAAGTTTTTGCATAAATATGTGTGGGACTTGAGGATATCAATTCCACAAGAGAAACATGTGTACTCGATGAGAGTTCAGAATGATATGATTTTATTTAGAATAAGCAACCGTATTTATAGGCACAAAATATTTACAAATGAATACTAGAACGCCACATATGCTTAGCTGGTTCAACTGTTGCTGGCACGTGTGCATTGCCTTGTAGTGATAATACTCTACCTCTATACCACTCTAAACGTAGGAGAACCGGAGTGGGGATCTGACTGACTTTTTTGAAAATAGTTGAAAAATGTGAGTTATCGGAATCTCTGTGAATCCGTCCTTATAACTACAACACGATCGTTCGCGAAATTTACGTTAAGTGATTCTCCAGCGCCATTCGTGTCTGTGCTTAAATCGGTTGGCGTATTTCTCACCAGCAGATACATTCCGTCTTCTTTTGAGTGCGACTGCACTAAAGCAATGTGCTTACTACTTGTACGATTCTGCGCAGCCAGAATTTTGCAGAAGCTTCGGCCACTTTTGAAACGGCGAGAAACGGCACTTGCTTCAAATGGTGCTTCATGGACTTGATATTTGATTCCCATATACCGCCGAAATGAGGTGCTCTTGGTGGGATGAACGACCAATTGAAAAAAAAAAAATTGATGCCCTTGTTTGCCGCATGGCTAATCACTTGATTGTAATCCAACATTGACTGTTCGCTTTCAACTGCTAGTACATTCTTGGCTCCAATGAATTTCTTCGAATCATCTGAATGACAGCGTTCTGGTATACCTCTACGACTAATGCGGTCGAAAGCCGCTTCAGTTGTCAGGCCACTAACAACTTCGAGATGGTGCAGCTTTCGTAGCAAAACAGAAAAAAAGTGCAAGATATCCTTCATAAACAGGAACCTTCGGTATCGATTTTATAACTTCCCCATTAATGACTATTGGCTTTATGCGTGTGTCCCTCTTTCATTGCTAAATGATGCAAGTGTCTGTAAATAGCCTCAATATAAACAACACACAGACGCCTCGGGTAATAGCGGCTGTGTATCAACAGAGCAATCGGACAGAGAAGGAAAGGCGTCATCGGGCTGAAGTTAGCCCAACGCCAAAATTATGACTAGTAACAAATATGCTTATAAGTACATAAGATGTATGTGTATGTGTGTACACTGTACACAACAAATCATATTACATGAAGAGTTATGCTATCGCTATTATGTACTTATGCCGGCCTCGAATTTGGGTCGGACCCAAATGTTCTTTAACTTTGACGGCCACTACATCGGATCCATTAGCTTGTTAAAGTTTACCGAAGAACATCCAATACGAAATGATACAAATCTGTATTCGGTGATATCCCGACCTTTTTTCACCAATTTTCGAACGTCAACATCATTAGGTGCAATACCGATGGAGTCTCTGATGTAATTCGTCAAATCCTCTTCTGATGCGTCTCGATGTATTCCAGAAATCCAAACCGCCTTCTCTGGTTTCAGACGAAGTGGTTAGATAGGCTTGCCAATAACATTGTTTGATGTGCCCGTAATAATCGGTTTAACTGTCTTCGGAGTACGTGCATGTGTAGGCTTCGAGAATTTCAGCGTACGTCCTTGTTTAGAAGATTTCGGCGTCCCTTGTTCCATTACTTTCTTGACTCCTTCTTTCGCCACATCAGCGTACGAAATTTTTCTGACATCGTCGGAGTACGAACATCAATCGTTGTCTGAATCGTGTTGGCCCCAGAATTCGGTTGTTTTCGTTTCGGCGACGGACTCTCTTTAAGACTCTCCAAACATTCATCACAGACCATTATGCGGCTGCGGTATATGTCTGTATTCGGGATGAATGTCTTCGAGGTACAAATCAATTTTCACTGTTTCACTAGTCAACATGCATCAAAAAAAGCTAAACTTCAACACTTTCCAATACTTTCTTCTTCTTCTTCTTCTTTTTCAGCCTGTTTCTATCCACTGCTGGATGTAGGCCTCTCCAACTTCTTTCCATTTCGTACGATCCATTGCCATTTGCTGCCAGTTTGTACCTGCAATATTCTTAATTCCGTTTGTCCATCTCTCTGGTGGTCTACCTATAGCTCGTCTTTTATATGGTCGCCAGTTCATGATCTTTTTGGTCCAACGTTCGTCTGTCCTTCTTGCAATATGTCCCGCCCAGCTCCATTTCAGAGATGCTATTCTTTCCATGACATCAACGACCCTGTCTCAGAATTCTTATTAGCTACTAGGTTAAGCTTTTAAAGGACGAATAACCTTTTGCTCAGATAGGTTCAAAAGAATGGGCAAAGCTTTATGGAAAAGAATGTTCAAAAAGAGTAACACTACCCCGTCGGGCACTGTGCACTTTGATAGGCACTGTGGTCCCGGTACGTGCAGAAATGCGCGGGTCAGAGCTCGGGGATTACCGGGGGCGAGCAAAGTAAAGCTTTCATACTCACCAACCCGCAGTAGCAAGCGTGGTGTTTTAATGCTAAAAACCTTCAAACGAAGCCACAACGAATTATACATTGCCACATATAATGCCAGAACATTGTCGTCAAGACAAAAAATGCAAGAAATGGAAGAAGAGCTAGAAAAGATAAAATGGGATGTTGTGGGAGTGAGCGAAGTGAGAAAACCTGGAGAGGAATGCCTGAAATTACAATCAGGGCATACATTCTTCTACCGAGGAAGTGATAGTCAGATGCTGATGCACGGTGTCGGATTGTTCATAAACAAGCGGTGGTCGGATCGCATAACTCACACGAAAAGCATATCCGATCGAGTGATATACGTAAGCCTGAAGATAAATAACAGATACAGTGTCAAATTAATTCAGGTTTACGCACCCACGTCCACCCATGATGACGAAGAAGTAGAAAGATTCTATGAAGATGTCGAGAAAGCTCTGGACGAAAACCCTTCACATTACCAATATCTAATCGGTGATTTCAATGCGAAGCTGGGAAAACGAGAAGAAGACTCCGAAGTTTCTGTTGGTAGTTTTAGCAACGACCAAAGAAATGAGCGTGGAAATACTTTACTCAACTTCCTACAGCAACACAATTTGTACGCAATGAATTCATTTTTTGCAGGAAAGCCTCAACGTAAATGGACTTGGGCTAGTGCAGATGGTGTAACGAAAAATGAGATCGATTACATCATTACTGGCTGTAAGTCAACCGTTAAGAACGTTACGGTCCTAAACAATTTTTCAACAGGTAGTGATCACCGAATGGTTCGTGCAAGAGTCACGTTAAATACCAGATTTCAAAGATCACAACTAGTTCAAAAAAGTGAAAGGATTGACGTACAACGGCTTTACACACAAAATGAAGAATTTGCTACGAAAATGACTGCCGAATTAGATAACGTCAACAATCAATGTGAAACATTGGACGAATTGAATACCAAAATCGTCGATACAATAATGGGTTTCATGAAATCCAAATGCAAATCCGTCCAAGGGAAAGAATCAAAACTCAGCAGAGAAACATTAGACCTGATCGCAAGCAGAGCAGAGTTGGTAAAAAACGGAGGACGAGATTCGGTGGAATACCGGAACTTGTCTAAAAGTATCAACAAAGCAAGGAGATCAGATGAAAGAAAATATAATGTCCAATTGGCTCAAAACATAATTGAAGCTAACTGTAATATGAAAGTCCTACGGAGAAAAATGACAAACGCCAAAAAAGAAATCTTCAAATTACGAGACAAAACAGGAACGATCCAAACGGATCGAAATGCGATATTAAATATTGCAACAGAATTTTATGAGAATTTGTTTTCTTCAGCAAGACAGAGTCCAACGGAAGAAACCGAAGATAGACCAATAATAAGAAACGTGGGATCGGAGGATATGCCCGACATAACTGTTGATGAAGTCAAGGCCGCAGTAGCCGAGATGAAAAACAAAAAGTCTCCAGGAGAAGATGGTGTTCCAGTGGAAGCCATTAAACTAGGTGGAGACTCCTTATTAAAGGCAATCACGGCTTTGTTTAATCAATGTCTCCAATGGGAAGAAGTACCAGAAGCTTGGGAAAATGCGGTAATTACATTGCTGCATAAAAAAGGAGACATAACAAAGCTGGAAAATTACCGACCCATAAGCCTATTGTCAACACTCTACAAGTTGTTTATGAAAATCATTACGAAGAGGAACACTAACAAGTTCGACTTCTACCAACCTGTTGAACAAGCTGCTGTAAAGGAATTATTTCTCAATCATTAATTAATTCAAATAATTCTTGAAGATCTCATACTACTTAATTTTGAGATAACGCCTTTAAATAGATTATCATTATAGTAGCAAGTTAGGCGATTAAAGATGATGCAACAAGAATTTTGTATACCATTGTCGATTGCATTATATTTTCAATATTCGTTAAATAACCGCCAAATGCTTGCGGGAGTATTTCTACTCAAGAAAGTCTTTTGATTTATGAGAAATTCAAAATACATTGACTATATGGAAAATGTATGATTGAACTAGTACAAGAGAAAGACCTCTTAGAGAGAAAAACAATTAAGAAATTCCGAAGATGAAAATCTTGGTTTTTTATGAATAAGCGCATATGGGAAAACAATAAAATTTAATGGGTTTTTTACGACTTGCTATACCTTCAATGTTAAATTCACTATAAGTAAAGGTTTAACGCTAGCTAAGGATTCATTCAGTTTAATTCAGTTTAATTTATCTTAAGTTGTCTCACCCGACCCGCGACTATTAGAATTAACCATACTAAAAGTGACATTGTGTTTTTGTGTGTAATTGAATTAATTTCTAATAAAGTGTTTGAAAATAAAGTAGTGATTTTTAATATTTCTTCATGGCGATCCTAAGCCAGTACGAATTTCTGGCGTGATTTTTTTCAAAGCGGACTTAGAAAAATTTCAATAATTAAAATAAAACACTTTGAAAAATTTTGTGAAAAATAAAATGTTGTGGA
The DNA here is from genome assembly GCF_014529535.1 of Bradysia coprophila. Taxonomy (NCBI): domain Eukaryota; kingdom Metazoa; phylum Arthropoda; class Insecta; order Diptera; family Sciaridae; genus Bradysia; species Bradysia coprophila. Next base: position 17,136 of record NW_023503399.1, read on the forward strand.
CTTAGACAAAATATTAATTTAAAATAACTTGGAAAAATTTGTGAGGTGATGTTCATGTGAAAAAAAAAAGATTTTGGCTTAAATAAAATGAAACAATCTTACAGTTTTATTTTCCATAGAAATATTTTTGGAGCATAAACCTAAGAAAGGAAAAGTAATCTAGGTGTACTGTAAGTACGCGGCTCTTCGGGCACTAGACGAAACCGAGTAAAGGTTAAGTTGTAAAATACGTTGATGGAAAATATGTCGAAACAATGAAACATTTGATTAAAAACATTTGTGCAATTAATGAATTACCGAAATTTCCGATACGCAACTTATAAACTAAAAAAAAAAAAATGTGTGTACATATCAACAAAGTGGACTGGAATTTTTATAGAAAATATGCAAGCACAAGCAGCGTATTAAAAACAGTATCAACGTTAACATTGAATCATTGAAACAATTCGAGTATGCAGCAATACATGAGTATATTCAGTAGAGGTGATTGACTTCCAAGACGAATAATGCACGACAACCCAGTGACGATATGGTAGCAGCAACAACAGCAACAGGAGCAGCCAGAACTCATTCGATGGAACATCCAGAATACACAAGAATTGGAATATTCAGCTTTAAGTACAATAATTTTGCTTTTCTTTTCTTGTAAATTGTGAATATAAAACAATTATGATGATTTTTGGACAATTCCGATAAAATATTGGATTTATAAGGTACTACAGAATTTTAAAGAGTATATAAGTGATTAAATAAAACAAACTTTCCAAGAAGTAATATCATTGACTTATTTTTTTTTTGGTAAACACTTAGAAGCACGAAAAAAAATATAAGATTTTTCTTGTTTTAATTAAAGAAAGTAATTAGAAAAATTCATTAAAAAGACAATCTGATTCTGAGGTAAATTATATAAAAGTGAAGTTAAATATTTCATTTTATTAATACATTTGGTTTTCTTTAGTCGATTCGCAATCTATCACATTTCTTACTGCAATAATTGGAATGAGTTGCATTATAAAAAAAGAAAAAATATGGCAACTTCTATTGATTATTATTTAAAAACTTTCAATGAGATTAAACATCAGTTAATAAAAATTCAAGATAGTTTCGAATCTCCAGTTCAATTGATTATTGAAGAATGTCCATCCTTCAATTCTTTGCCTATAGTTCATGTTAGTGATTTAATTTTAACTGTTGAAAAATGGGATCATAGAATGAAGAATTTTGGAAATTGTCCAAATGAATTTATAGAGATAGATTTAGTGAGAGTAATGGAAGATGGCAAAATAAATTTGTCTGAATTGTTCAAAAACCTTCAAATGAAAGCAACATATTTTGGAATTCATACTATAGTTTGGCCTTTGAGTGATGAAATTTTTTTATATGTGACTGTCCAAGAAATGATTTTAGAAGGAAAACAGATTTTGAAAGATTTGAAGATAAAAATAACGAATAAACCGACGATTTTGTACGACAAGGTAGACCAAATTCAGTTGATTAAAGATTGCCACATTAATTTAAAAACACAGAAACATAACGCTTATGAGAGAGTATTTAGGACATTGAAATATGGAAGACAAGTGTTTTGGAAAAATCTTTGTGCAGACATAGTGAGAGTTATCGTCAATTGTGCAATTTGTAATTTTAAACGAACAAGAACTTTTTATAGTAGACAAATTCGAGACAGTTCAATCAATGATAATGCAAATCAACGTCCTTATAGTTCCCATAATCATGAAGAAATAAAAAGCTCAGTACAAAGTGGAGAGGAAAAGTTGAGTAAAAGTAAAAAGATACATCGTAATATCAAATGTAATGAATCCAATGAATCTTTCAAATTAACGCAATTAAATCAATGATTTTTGCCATGCAACTTATTTCACAATTAATTTTAACTAAATAATAAATTTTGACCACTTGATCAAATTGTGTACGACATTATCGACAGCTTGATAACAATATTATAGAAAAGTTCAATTTTTGTCATTCTTCAAAATATTTATGTAATTTTAGTACTCCGACAAATAAATAATGAACGTTTTGATAAATGAACTCATTAGGCTCAGTTGCCTTAAGAACTGTGAACTTCAGATATTCATGCCAAGACCATGATTATCAATGTATAGCCTTTGCCGTAGCCCTTAGATTCACCTCAAAATTAATGGATCCAGTTAATCGTGATCAATTTTAATTTGTTAACATGTACCTAAGATCCTGTTAGGTTTAAATCTTGCAGTGTGTGCACAACACTGTCAAATTTTAATTGTAACCCACACGATTAATTAATCATTTTCACGTGTGTTGTTTGATTTATGTATAGGGCATTCAACCAATGTTTGTAATAATTTCATAATTGTCCCAAGTTATGACTGTTAGGTCAAACATTTTATTATTATTGAGGAGGTGAACATTTATTATATGAAGAATTCGAATTCAAATTTTAACGGCATAAACATTTAGTCATTACTACTTTTCTGGTATAATATTTATTGTTAAAGATACATTGACTAAGGTCAATGTCTATCGTGGTTCGAGTAAGAGGCCAGACAATAAATAAATTAATAGACAGGTTGAGTCTATTCCCAAGTTAGGCTAATATAAAGTAGAAAAATTGTTGAGTTCATGTTTAATTATGTCAATTCATTGAGTGTAGTTCATCAATTGAGTATATCAAGAAGAAGAGATATTTGAATTTGACACATGCAAGGAGTAATTAACCTTAATTAGTGTCATTTATTTCACTTTTTAAATTTAAATTTCTTTTGATTATTACACTCAGTGATTAAAAATACATATGTTATGATAAACTAAGAAGCAGTAGCTATTTTAGAGCAAAACCATCCATTAAAAAAAACAAAGTTTATTAAAAGTAAGCTCATTTAAATTTGAAAAAGAAGATTTATTACGATAAAACAAATAAAAAAAAAACAGAATGAAGACAACAATGAAAAAAAACAAATGCACCTTTCGAAAATTATGCAACGAATAGATTATTCAGTTTTTTTTATTGTCCCCTAATTCAAAGTAAAATTCTTTTAAAGATCGTAAAGTGGCGAAATGTGAAAACTTTTCATAAAACAAAAGAAGAATTGACTTTTACTCCAAAAATACCAAAAATAAAAAAGCTTTCATTCAATTTATTAAAGGAAAATGCGCAAAAAAGACTGCTCACAATAATGACGCAGCCAGTAAAAAAGCGATCTTTTCTAAAATTAAATTTACAATAAATAAAAATCATCTATCCTGCTTTTCCCTAATGTGCCCAAAATACAGGCAGCGTTTCCACGTTGGATAGCGATTGAAATTCGTTGCAAAAGATAGTCCTTTGATCTAACCTCACCAGTTGCCTTTTTCATTAATGATCCCAATTTGTCCACAAATTTCTTCGTTTCAGGACCCATGCAACCTAATGTCTCGAAAGCAAGCGGAGTGAATAAATAATTTTGCTTTAATTTCATATAATGATTATGTTTATGTCTCTCCGCTCTGTCAGCAATTGACCGTGCTTTCTTTGATGAATCGGATAGGATGCAGCCATTGTATCTCTCACAGTTACATCCCACAACAATGATCTACCATGACTCCATGGTATCAAAGTCACTCCATCAGGTCTTTTACCATCATCTCGTGAGATACCAGGTGGCTGTATTATGTTAGGAATACCTGCACTAGAAAAACCATGAGAGAAAATCATATTCATACTGTCATGTCTAGCGAATTTTCCTTCTGCACATTTAGCACATGATAGACCATGTAAACCATCCTTTGCAACAATCTCACCACAAACACATTTATGTTCTTCGCATAATTGAGAACCTAGTCGAAGACCAACAGCAATTCTAGAGGTGTTATTATCCAGTAACAATCCCAATTGACTCGATGGAACCACCTGCAGCCACTTTGAAGATTCTTTAGTCGATGACGCAAGTAGTCTGGCACGAGTCTTAAGATCACCAGATTCGAACATCTCATTAAATTGATGCTTGATCTTAGGTAGGTCCCAATTTCTTTGTTCTTTTCTCAATACCTCATTTTCTGGAATAAATTCAATTGGAATTTCAGAAATAAATTTTAAAATTTCTTCATCAATAATTTCTAGACCAAACTTCTGAAGTATCATGTTAGATAAATTTGATGAAGAATAAATAGAAGACAAATACGCTGGTACTGCTAGCTCCTCAACTCTTCGAACACCCAAACCCCCAAATGACAACGGAAAAGAAGCCTGATCCCACGATGAACCTTCTACTATAGTATTCGTAATAGCTTCTAATGTTGATCGAAAAATTTCGTCAACAGCCTTAAGACTATCCGACAACAAATAAGCTTCAGAAGCACGCAACAAATAACTGAATCTACAACTACTCAAAGACTTCCTGAACACACACAAAGCAGGATGAACATCCATCAATCTCAACCTGTCACACATCAACTTAATCTCTTGCATCTTTGACGAAAACATCCTTTTTAGACCAGACTCAAATATCGGGGCACCTAACATCTCTAGAGACGACTCATCAACCTTTTTAATACCCGGCAACAAGGCCGATATCTCAGCATACATACAAGCCTCTTCATCAGGAGTCGCATTAATGAAGAAAACCTCACACTTACTAGAATTCAACCGTAGCCCTGAAACCTCATAAAACGACAAAACATTCTGAATATCAACTAGAATTGTTGATAATTCATCACCAATACAACCATCATCTAAATACCAACCATTAAACCTAGACAAAAGAGAATGAGTCATCGTCATAATTCCTATACAGAAACCCGGCGGACCTAATGGATCTCCTTGTTGGAATCCTCTCTGCGACAAAAAAGGGTCGTCAAGAAAATAAAGATTCGAATGAAGCCTATACGCTTGCTGCAACAAAGGCAGCAACTCAGGACAAATGTCCTCCACTTCACCTAACATAAACTTCCTGAAAAGCATGTTAAAAGCATTCTCAAAATCAAACTTGACTAAAGCCATCGGCTTACCATGCCTAGCCTTACAAAACCTACGTACCGAATGAACCAAAGCCTCAGCACCTCCTTTTACACCGAAACCAAACTGAACGGGTTTCAACTTCTCTACTAACGCATCTCTAACCTTAAAATTCGAAATCTTTCCCGCCATGCGCCTCCAAACAAGGCCAACTGCTATCGGCCGCACATCGCTCTCTCCCTTATTAAGAGCAGTTAAAGAAGCACCAAAAAAAACTTTTGACACATCATTCTGCACTTTACCTGACCGAACAACAAAAAGCTTTCGATTTAGTTTCAATTGATACTATTGGACCTTTTCCAACGTCCAATCGTGGTTGTTACAATTATAAAAATATGCTGTTACAATTATATGTGACTTAACTAAGTATCAAGTTACTATTCCCACAATAGATCATAAAGCTCAAACTGTAGCTAAAGCTATATTTGAGAATTTTATTCTTATCTATGGACCTATGAAGCAGATATTGACTGATAGAGGTACAGAATATTTGAATAATGTTATTGAGGATTTGAGTAAACTTTTGAAAATTCCTCATAACACGTCAACTGCATATCATCATAGAACGTTAGGTACAGTAGAAAGATCACACAGAACTTTTAATGAGTATATTCGATCGTACATCAGTGACAGTAAAACTGATTGGGATCATTGGTTATCATATTTTACGTATTGTTATAACACAACTCCATCCACTGCTATTAACAATTATTGCCCATTTCAATTAATTTTTGGAATTTTACCTCAAAATTATGAATTTTTGAATTCAGTTACAGTTGACGCAGTTTACAACATAGAATCATATCACAAAGAAACCAAATACAGATTACAAATTGCAAATCAATTCGCTCAGAAATTTTTGAAAAGATCTAAAGAGAAACGGAAAGTAATTTATGATGAAAATTGTAAATCACAATCATTATTGCCTAATGATTTGGTATTGATTGAAGTAAATGAAAGACACAAATATAAAGTTAAGTCAATTAAAGAACCAAACATAACGATAGTCGATGACAAATGAGAAGAAAATTTGATTCATAAAGACAAAGTTAAAAAATTTGATACTTATTTTCATTATAGATTTTCGTAGTTAAGCAGTTAACTGGACTTATTGTCATTCTCCGAACTTGTTTTAATTTTAGGATAGGCGTCCGGGAGGTTAACCTAGTTTTAAAACAATTTTTGTTTTGTTTTTTTTTTTTTTAAGTAGAATTTGGTTAAAGGTCGAGACAATTTAAGTGTTATATGAATATCACACTTTTTGTGAAAAGAGGAATAGCTAGTCGAAGTGCATGCGTGAATATTCATAATATTTTTTTTTCTTTTGTCGTGTGATCCCTTATATCACACTTCTTGAGGGGAATGATGTAAAGGAATTATTTCTCAATCATTAATTAATTCAAATAATTCTTGAAGATCTCATACTACTTAATTTTGAGATAACGCCTTTAAATAGATTATCATTATAGTAGCAAGTTAGGCGATTAAAGATGATGCAACAAGAATTTTGTATACCATTGTCGATTGCATTATATTTTCAATATTCGTTAAATAACCGCCAAATGCTTGCGGGAGTATTTCTACTCAAGAAAGTCTTTTGATTTATGAGAAATTCAAAATACATTGACTATATGGAAAATGTATGATTGAACTAGTACAAGAGAAAGACCTCTTAGAGAGAAAAACAATTAAGAAATTCCGAAGATGAAAATCTTGGTTTTTTATGAATAAGCGCATATGGGAAAACAATAAAATTTAATGGGTTTTTTACGACTTGCTATACCTTCAATGTTAAATTCACCATAAGTAAAGGTTTAACGCTAGCTAAGGATTCATTCAGTTTAATTCAGTTTAATTTATCTTAAGTTGTCTCACCCGACCCGCGACTATTAGAATTAACCATACTAAAAGTGACATTGTGTTTTTGTGTGTAATTGAATTAATTTCTAATAAAGTGTTTGAAAATAAAGAAGTGATTTTTAATATTTCTTCACTGCTTTCAGATCTGGTTTCAGCACAAACGACCATTTGCAAGTGATGAGAACGCTTATTGAGAAGTGTCGTGAATACAACATCGACATAGTCTTGCTATTCATAGACTTCGAAAAAGCTTTCGATTCAGTGGAAACATGGTCGATATTGGACGCATTAGACGAATGTAGAGTAGACTCAAGGTACTCCAACACAATTCGATATGTGTACAAAAATGCTACTTCATGTATAAAACTTCATAAGAGCACGGAGAAATTCAGAATTGGCCGAGGTGTAAGGCAGGGTGACACCATTTCACCGAAATTATTCACGGCGATTCTGCAGAGTGTTTTTAGGAAGTTAAACTGGAGTAAAATGGGAATAAAGATAAATGGAGAGTACCTGAGCAATCTCCGCTTCGCTGATGACATTGTACCGATAGCAGCGAATCTAGGTCAGGCTCAGCTTATGCTACAACAGTTAAGTGAAGAGGCAAACAAAGTTGGCCTCAAGATGAACTTATCGAAAACAAAAGTCATGACCAACATCGGGGACGATAGAGAAATCAAAATTGGTGACACTGTCATTGAACGAGTCGACAGCTACGTATATCTAGGACATAAGCTGAAGTTAGGTCTGGACAACCAAACTGCAGAAATAAGACGTAGGATTGGTCTTGCATGGGCAGCGTTCGGAAAACTCAGACTAATTTTCAAAAGCAAAATGAATAATAGTCTGAAACGCAAAGTTTTCGACACTTGTGTCCTTCCAGTGCTCACTTATGGAGCGGAAACGTTAACTTTAACGAAAGCATCCGAAGAAAAATTGAGAGTGACACAAAGAGCCATGGAACGGAGTATGCTTGGAATAACACTCAGAGACAGAATGACGAATCAATGGATTCGACAACAAACCAGGGTCGTTGATGTCATGGAAAGAATAGCATCTCTGAAATGGAGCTGGGCGGGACATATTGCAAGAAGGACAGACGAACGTTGGACCAAAAAGATCATGAACTGGCGACCATATAAAAGACGAGCTATAGGTAGACCACCAGAGAGATGGACAAACGGAATTAGGAATATTGCAGGTACAAACTGGCAGCAAATGGCAATGGATCGTACGAAATGGAAAGAAGTTGGAGAGGCCTACATCCAGCAGTGGATAGAAACAGGCTGAAGAAGAAGAAGAAGAACGACCCTGGTTTGTTGTCGAATCCATTGATTCGTCATTCTGTCTCTGAGTGTTATTCCGAGCATACTCCGTTCCATGGCTCTTTGTGTCACTCTCAATTTATCTTCGGATGCTTTTGTTAAAGTTAACGTTTCCGCTCCATAAGTGAGCACTGGAAGGACACAAGTGTCGAAAACTTTGCGTTTCAGACTATTATTCATTTTGCTTTTGAAAATTAGTCTGAGTTTTCCGAACGCTGCCCATGCAAGACCAATCCTACGTCTTATTTCTGCAGTTTGGTTGTCCAGACCTAACTTCAGTTTATGTCCTAGATATATATAGCTGTCGACTCGTTCAATGACAGTGTCACCAATTTTTATTTCTCTATCGTCCCCGATGTTGGTCATGACTTTTGTTTTTGATAAGTTCATCTTGAGGCCAACTTTGCTCGCCTCTTCACTTAACTGTTGTAGCATAAGCTGAGCCTGACCTAGATTCGCTGCTATCGGTACAATGTCATCAGCGAAGCGGAGATTGCTCAGGTACTCTCCATTTATCTTTATTCCCATTTTACTCCAGTTTAACTTCCTAAAAATACTCTGCAGAATCGCCGTGAATAATTTCGGTGAAATGGTGTCACCCTGCCTTACACCTCGGCCAATTCTGAATTTCTCCGTGCTCTTATGAAGTTTTATACATGAAGTAGCATTTTTGTACACATATCGAATTGTGTTGGAGTACCTTGAGTCTACTCTACATTCGTCTAATGCGTCCAATATCGACCATGTTTCCACTGAATCGAAAGCTTTTTCGAAGTCTATGAATAGCAAGACTATGTCGATGTTGTATTCACGACACTTCTCAATAAGCGTTCTCATCACCTGCAAATGGTCGTTTGTGCTGAAACCAGATCTGAAATCAGCTTGTTCAACAGGTTGGTAGAAGTCGAACTTGTTAGTGTTCCTCTTCGTAATGATTTTCATAAACAACTTGTAGAGTGTTGACAATAGGCTTATGGGTCGGTAATTTTCCAGCTTTGTTATGTCTCCTTTTTTATGCAGCAATGTAATTACCGCATTTTCCCAGGCTTCTGGTACTTCTTCCCATTGGAGACATTGATTAAACAAAGCCGTGATTGCCTTTAATAATGAGTCTCCACCTAGTTTAATGGCTTCCACTGGAACACCATCTTCTCCGGGAGACTTTTTGTTTTTCATCTCGGCTACTGCAGCTTTGACTTCATCAACAGTTATGTCGGGCATATCCTCCGATCCCACGTTTCTTATTATTGGTCTATCTTCGGTTTCTTCCGTTGGGCTCTGTCTTGCTGAAGAAAACAAATTCTCATAAAATTCTGTTGCAATGTTTAATATCGCATTTCGATCCGTTTGGATCGTTCCTGTTTTGTCTCGTAATTTGAAGATTTCTTTTTTGGCGTTTGTCATTTTTCTCCGTAGGACTTTCATATTGCAGTTAGCTTCAATTATGTTTTGAGCCAATTGGACATTATATTTTCTTTCATCTGATCTCCTTGCTTTGTTGATACTTTTAGACAGGTTCCGGTATTCCACCGAATCTCGTCCTCCGTTTTTTACCAACTCTGCTCTGCTTGCGATCAGGTCTAATGTTTCTCTGCTGAGTTTTGATTCTTTCCCTTGGACGGATTTGCATTTGGATTTCATGAAATCCATTATTGTATCGACGATTTTGGTATTCAATTCGTCCAATGTTTCACATTGATTGTTGACGTTATCTAATTCGGCAGTCATTTTCGTAGCAAATTCTTCATTTTGTGTGTAAAGCCGTTGTACGTCAATCCTTTCACTTTTCTGAACTAGTTGTGATCTTTGAAATCTGGTATTTAACGTGACTCTTGCACGAACCATTCGGTGATCACTACCGGTTGAAAAATTGTTTAGGACCGTAACGTTCTTAACGGTTGACTTACAGCCAGTTATGATGTAATCGATCTCATTTTTTGTTGCACCATCTGCACTAGCCCAAGTCCATTTCCGTTGAGGCTTTCCTGCAAAAAATGAATTCATTGCGTACAAATTGTGTTGCTGTAAGAAGTTGAGTAAAGTATTTCCACGCTCATTTCTTTGGTCATTGCTAAAACTACCAACAGAAACTTCGGAGTCTTCTTCTCGTTTTCCCAGCTTCGCATTGAAATCACCGATTAGATATTGGTAATGTGAAGGGTTTTCGTCCAGAGCTTTCTCGACATCTTCATAGAATCTTTCTACTTCTTCGTCATCATGGGTGGACGTGGGTGCGTAAACCTGAATTAATTTGACACTGTATCTGTTATTTATCTTCAGGCTTACGTATATCACTCGATCGGATATGCTTTTCGTGTGAATTATGCGATCCGACCACCGCTTGTTTATGAACAATCCGACACCGTGCATCAGCATCTGACTGTCACTTCCTCAGTAGAAGAATGTATGCCCTGATTGTAATTTCAGGCATTCCTCTCCAGGTTTTCTCACTTCGCTCACTCCCACAACATCCCATTTTATCTTTTCTAGCTCTTCTTCCATTTCTTGCATTTTTTGTCTTGACGACAATGTTCTGGCATTATATGTGGCAATGTATAATTCGTTATGGCTTCGTTCGAAGGTTTTTAGCATTAAAACACCACGCTTGCTACTGCGGGTGGGTGAGTATGAAAGCTTTACTTTGCTCGCCCCCGGTAATCCTCGAGCTCTGACCCGCACATTTCTGCACGTTCCGGGACCACCGTGCCTATCAAAGTGCACAGTGCCCGACGGGGTAGTGTTACTCTTTTTGAACATTCTTTTCCATAAAGCTTTGCCCATTCTTTTGAACCTATCTGAGCAAAAGGTTATTCGTCCTTTAAAAGCTTAACCTAGTAGCTAATAAGAATTCTGGGATCGTTCTATCCTTTGGCTTCCTTTAACTTTAACATCTATTAAGTCACTTTAATCACAATAGACTGTTGAAAAACTGATACAAAAATCAAAATTTACGTTTACAAATGCAATTAAAAACTTTGTTGACATTCTTCTTCTTCTTCAAAAAAAAAAAATGACCGTGTCATAATGACCGTCTTTTTCTAAATTTCTCATTTCTCTTTAGAAAAATACAGTCATTGTGATAGTTCATCGCTGTACCACCTTTGGAACAAACATTTTAGAGTATTTTATGGCATACGACCCATAAAGCACTAAACGGATCTGTATTTGAAGGAAAACGCATTAGTGTTGAACAGTTGCCATTTTATATCATTTACAATACCTACAATATTCCGGCAAAACAAAACGTTCTCTGATTTTTTTAATGGATAATAAAGTTTCAGATATAATTTACTTAACTTTTTAATCAGCGTGTTGTTCGGTCATGTGATCATTACACTCTTAACATTCTACGGCAACGGCTATTTTAACTGTTTTGATGCAGAATTTTGTTGTTAAATTAACAACGAATTTATTTAATGAGATTCATTACAAGCAAGGCCACTTCGTGGCATACCCGTCATCGGTAAACTTCTAGTCGACATATTTTCTTGTTAAAATTTTCTTGGTGAAAATTGATTACGTTGAGGCGCAGAATGCGTCACCAAAACCGATATCAAATGTTTTGGAAGTTTAATTTTTACTACACTAGCGTCACCTTTTCCTCTTTGAGGTTTTTGTGGGATGCTTCTATTACAGTGACCAATCATTTCGTAAAACTATCGGCCAACGGAAGACGAATTGTTCCTGTACCAATAAAGTTTTATTGCCACAAGCTTTGCCAAATAGACTTTTATTTTTTGCAAAACGTGCAGCGCATGTGTGTGTGCTTGACACCTAACTAATTACATTTTTGACATGAGGTGCAAGAAGTTTTTGGAAATATCATCTGGAAGCTTGTAACGTTCATCGGGTCGAGGACGATGGCACCCAGATTTCACGATGTTAAAGTTTGTAACTGGTTGTACTGAAGATGAAACCCTTTAGAAAGGCAGTATTGAGGGTCATCTCGAAACAAGAGTGGGAGAACGCGTGTAGGCCCCGACGGTTGATTGCTCCTTGGGGCACGACGGGAGCTTATTATACGGACGTTCCACGCGCACATAACCCATTTCTTAGAATAATGTATATGGAAATCATAAATCAAGCATTTCAGCATAAATTTTCTTCAGCTGTTCTTCAGCTGATCCACCCATGCAAAAGCTGAATACGGTCTCTAAACAAATCAAATCTAATCAAATCAAGTGACAATTTATCCCAACTCTCTACATGCCGCAGAACGAGTAGAAGCAAAAATATTTTACAAATACGAAATTTCAAGATGGCCGTCATTTTCTAGAAGTGTCATTCGCCAACGAAACTGTATGAATAAGTGACGTGGTGCATCGAGGTGACGTGCGGTGCATCGTGGTGACGCGTAGTGCACCGAGGTGACGCGTTGTACACCGAATTGATGCGTGGTGCATCGAGGTGACGCACGATGCACCGAGTTGTTGCTTCGTGCACTGAGGTGACGAGTCGCGTACCGAATTTTTGTTGTTCAGACGCTGAATGCGTCACCCTCAGTGATATCAGTTATTTTGTAAGTAGACACAAGAAATTGTGTCACTTTCACCCTTTTGGATTTTTATGACGTCACGGTTAGTGTGATTGATGAGATTAGCGAAGATGTGGTGAAGCCACGGCAATGAACTAGAAGTGGAGATGCCATAGAATGAAAAATCACGCTGATCGATTCTAAGTTTTCTATTTTATTATAAAACTCAATTCTATCGAAATTTTCGGTTTCGTCGTCGCATATCAATTAGAACCGCAAATAGCCGTTACGCAAACCTCGAAATATCAATCAGAACCGCGAAAAGCCGTTACGCAAACCTCGAAATAAGAACAACATTTTTCTAACGTATTCATTTAGATGGACCGTAGCGAGCACGGGCTGGTGGAGCAAATATCACAACTGGAGAAGACTTTTAAGGAAAACGCGTACATAACCAGAATCGTACGACTACAGCTATCGAAACAAATGAGCCTTCCAGAAGTGACAATAAAGATATGGTTTCAAAATTGGCGGATGAAAGCCAAGTTGGAAAAACATGTCAGCATGTCGAACTCTCCATAAAATGAGTCCACCAGTGCAACAAAGAAGCCTTTATACCATATGCTTAGATGTATCACTAAAGTAGTAGATTGACCACTCCGTTTTACTATCCGCTTTATTATACATCTAGTAACCAATGTCACTCGTGTCAAATAATTCGACTCTATAGACTCTGAAATCCTCATCTTGTGGAGGTGAAGCAGCCGTCAGTGTAAGATTTTGCGGAGCACTTGTGGCTTGCTGCGATGTACCTTCATTGGGCACAAAATTACGTAAAAATCGAAATATTTGATACTGTGAGAATTAGTGGGCAAAATTAGCACGAAGAATTCGAATATTGTACCACACAAATCTCTTGAATTTAAAAAAAATAAATAAATTTAGAACGATTACCTTGGGGATGAAGTTGAAAACTTTCAGAGACCGCAAGTGTACCCCAAGAAAAGTGATTTATTCCAATGGATTGAAAAATATGTAGAAGGTTTGTCCCAGAAACAAAAACCAAACTTTTCATTCGCAATACTGGATTTGCAAAATACTAAACTGACAGCTACACCAAAAATATCAACGCCTACATGTGTTGGTGTAAGATTCTACCGCACGAGTTACCTGTCTAGGAATAATTCATCTAAGCAAAAAACAGATGCACCGTCCGAAGTTTCGGAATATTTGGGTAATAAACTCATTACTGAATGACTGTATTTACTGCAAACAGTGAACCAAAAATACGAAAATTCATTTGGCTGAGCAATATCGGAAATTTGTAATGAAAAGAAAGACAAAATTGGAAAAGATAATTCTTGTCATACACTCAGGTACGTTGGTCCTAATGTAATATTAGGAGGCTAATGAGTTTATTACCCGACGATTCCCAAACTTCGGACGGTTCATTTGGTTTTGTTGTTGTGGTGGAAAATGAAGGTATATATAGTCGCCGATTGCGCAGAGTGGCCAAAGAAGGGATTAAGGGTAATAAAACTTTAATATTTGAGAGGTATTGCATTTCTTTCCAATCTTTGTATTTTTTAGTTAATCCTTAAGTGCATTCCATGGTAGCGGAATGGATATCGCAACAGTAACACAACTAACCTACTTGAAGAAGGAGCATATGGACGAGTCCTAAGAGTTAAGAATGTTAGCACCGGTAAACTTCCAACGCTGAAGGTGGTCAAAAACGAGCAGGTGAAACGTAAATAATCGCGCTTAAAGTCAGCGCATGCAGAGATCCATACTGCAAAAGTTTTTGCATAAATATGTGTGGGACTTGAGGATATCAATTCCACAAGAGAAACATGTGTACTCGATGAGAGTTCAGAATGATATGATTTTATTTAGAATAAGCAACCGTATTTATAGGCACAAAATATTTACAAATGAATACTAGAACGCCCCCAAGTAACAATTTTTGGTAGTTTTACCTGTTTGCAACCGTAATAAACGGGAAGTATTTCAATTTTGAAGAGTAGAACAACCATTAGGCAACTACAATACAAGCTTTAAATCCTTATTCAACTATATATTTACCGTCAAACTACTGATAAACTACCGTTGTTACTTTTTATTGAGTCGCAAAGTACCGTTGAACTAGAGTATTATTACCGTGGTACCACTGTTATACTACCGTCTAACTAGCGTCATGTCACCGTCGTACAAACTTTGGACTACAATTGGACTAACGGACATAACAATGTTTAACTAGCGTCTTATTACCGTGGTACAACTGGCATACTACCATAATAGTAAACGTTATACCACTGTTGAACTACCGTTGAACTATCGTCATATCACCGTATAAATAACGTCTGTCTACCTTTTAGCTAGCGTCATACTACTGTTAAACGACAG
The DNA here is from genome assembly GCF_014529535.1 of Bradysia coprophila. Taxonomy (NCBI): domain Eukaryota; kingdom Metazoa; phylum Arthropoda; class Insecta; order Diptera; family Sciaridae; genus Bradysia; species Bradysia coprophila. Next base: position 32,191 of record NW_023503399.1, read on the forward strand.
TAGACTATCGTAGTTCTACCTCCGTACCTGTGTCCAAACAACCTCGTACTATTATTATAGCTCGTACTATAGTGTAGTATCAGCAGCACCAGCTTTTCCAATCACTAATCTCGTCATTCCAAAATATTTTAAACGCACTTTTAGTTTTTTTCCAATTTATTGAAGAAGAAAAAACGAAAGAACTGAAGCAAGTAACAGAAAAAGTAAAATTTAACTCACAACAGAAAACCAAAAATGAAAAAAGTAAAAGGAAATTATTGATTCGACCAATCTTGTCTACCAATCTTGCTCGTCACTATTATCATCGGTCTGGTCATCATCATCATTGTCGTCGTCATCATCGTTGGCGTTGCGGGTTTCACCTCTACGTTGTGGATATGTGTATGTTACAGTCCGCTGACGACTTTTCGCGTGTTTTAGCCAGTCAGCCATATAACTTTGGTATTGATCCCTTTTGTATTTTTTGAAGTGAGCAGCGATGACTCCGAAAATGAAATTGTTGATTGATGTTAGTTTTTTGAAGGCCTGTTTTTCTGACGTCCCATTCCAGCAGTAGTGCTCGAGCACACTGTCCAGAAACAGATATTTCATTATCAGGCGAATGGTCTTTTTCGGCTTTTTAGTGATAAATTCATCAGCTCGAGATTTCTGGAGGAATAAAATAGATATCTCCCGTCAGAATATTTTTGAAATAAAAATTCCATTTTGGTTAGGACCAATTTTACATTAGTTCCCTAATGCATTAAGCTCGGATGGTATTTAAGAGAATTCAGAATTCAACATTCTTACTGAAATTTAAAGAATTTTCGGGAATGTAAATACCAAAAATAGGTACTGGCCTCGGTTCATTCCTGTGATTTTACCTTTTTAACCTTGCACTTTTGGAGGGCTTGGTGGAGTATAAGTTGTAAGAAAATTAGTTATTACCAATCGTAGTTTAAGGTCCAGGTTCGTTCTTAAATTCCACTCTAATTTTTCAACTCCCCGCAGACGCCGAACTGGAAAATTCTCATCCAAATCTTCAAAGTCATCTTCAACAAGAGGGACTGGGTTTACGGGATGTACCTCAGGCCGGACAGGTTCCAGATCTTTCTTTTGTCCCAGATTTGGATTACGACCTTGTGTTTGGAACAAATCATTAACAAGATTGTCATGTTTTACAATCATTTTAGCCTCAAATAAGACTTGTCGCTCTTCCTGTTTCTTTTGTGCGTTCTTCAACTCATTCAGACTTCTTAACACAGTTTCTTCAAAGGTGGCACTGCGATGCATGTTAGACGAGGAACCCTGTGTTATTAAATCATTTTCGAGTATGATGGGAATTGCAAAGAAACCTTTATTTTTGTTAATGAACGTTTGACTAGAGCGAGAAAGAAATTATTTTATACGGCAAAGCTATTCAAAAGTGCAAACAACTTTAAGTATTTATGGACAAGCAAGGGAAAAATATATCTGAGGAAGAATGATGGTTGTCAGGCGATTAACGTAAATTTTTACACCAATTTTGACAGGCTTCATGGAAGTGATTAGCTTCATTACATGCATTCGATCGTTTCATGTTGATTTTTCGTTGAATTTGTTTTTGAATTTTATTTTTTTTTTATTTTTTTTTATTTTTTGTTTATTCTTTTCTGAAATTATTTTTTGAATTTTCACAACACTCACTATGAGTTCCATCGGTGAATTACCGATATTTCTGAACAACGAATTTGATAGTGTAACGAAATTTTGTAAGTCGTCCGCTGCTCTGATAGACGGACTACGTGTTTTTCAAGTAAATTTTAGAAGCATAAAAGATTTGAATCGGTTCGACTTGTTTGTAAGCTTCGTGGGAAAATTTCCCAGTATCTATGATGTGATTATTATTGGAGAATCCTGGATAGGAGTTGATGAAGAAGATCTTTACGTTTTGCCGGGCTATAACGCTTGTTTTGCGTCTAAAAATGGCTTTGGTGGTGGCTTAGCTGTCTTTGTTCTGGACAGTTTGAGTTTTTCGGTTGATGAGATCGTCAGTACTTCCTTTTTTTCCATTTCTTTGACTGTTCGTTTGCCGGCGAACGACATAGCTTCTAAGTTTAAGATTCATTCCTACTACAGGCCTCCTGTTGAATCTAATGCAGATGAGTTTCTTGACCACTTGGCAAAAGCCATTGATGAAGATAAGTTCGGTATGATAGCAGGCGATTTAAACATTGACATGTTGAGTAACAGTCTTCGCCGTGTGTCTTCAGTCAAACGACGCTATGCCAACATTTTGGAGAGTTGTAACTATGCCATTGGTAATAACAAGGTGACTAGGCCACAAAGTAAGACGATGCTAGACCATGCAGTTTTTAATTGTGACAAGGCTGTCACCTTCCACTGTGCAACTATTGCACATCAATACAGTGACCACAACGTCGTTATCTCTACTGTGCCACTCCCGGCAAGTGACAAGTATGTCTATGTCACCAAAACTGTCACCGATTATGATAAAGTCACTGCTAAACTTTCACAGCTTTATGATCCGGCAGCTTTGCCTCAGTCGGATGATGTCAATGTGCTTTATTCTTTCTTTTCTTCTTCTTTCAAATCAACGGTTTCCCAATACTCCTGCGCCAGGAAACTTAGGGTTAAAAGAAAGCACTTGAACTGTCCGTTTATGAATGAACACCTTGAGTATTTGACTCGAAAGATTGGTAACTTGAGGAGAAAGATTAAGAAGAAGCGTCGTTCGCGGCTCGATTTCTCTCACCTAGACAGCAAACTTGAAGTACTGAAGGTTGAATTTGAGAGGTACCGGACTCAGTACAAAGAGTGTTATTACGAAGACTTGTTCAGGGAATGCGATGATTCCAGGCGCATGTGGAAGAATATAAACGGTCTATTGGGTAGATCGAAACGTAAAAAGCAAACGGTTTCTCTGAGGAGTAATGGATCGGCCATTAGTGAAAGCTTGGTATCTCGATATTTTAACGAGTTTTTCGCGAAGGTGGGTGAAGATTTGGCCGATAGTATTCCGGCGACTGATCAAGATGATCTAAATGAGTTTAACACTTTGACGGATAATCCGTTGTCCATTTTTTTTGACCCTGTGACTGACGATGAAATCGTGGCGATTATTGCCAAGATGGAAGTAGACAAGGCTCCAGGACACGATGGGATATCGGTTGGTTCCTTAAAGTGTTGTTCGTCCGCGATTGCACCATTTTTGTGCGATATATTCAATCTCTGTTTATTCTATGGCAAGTATCCTGACGGGCTTAAGGTTGCCTTGGTCGTGCCTGCTTATAAAAAGGGTTTGGAAGATGAAGTAGGAAACTATCGACCAATTTCGCTGCTACCAGCGGTTAATAAGATTTTAGAAATTGTCATTCAACGCGCTCTCACTCGCTTCCTCAAGAGTTGCAACTTTTTCAATGTACGCCAGTATGGATTTAGGGATGGGAGCGGTATGCACACTGCTTTGTTTGAGCTGATCAATGTGATTAATAAGGACATTGATGATAAGAAGGTGGTCTCTGGACTGTTTATAGACCTGTCCAAAGCGTTTGACACAGTTGTCCACAAGCTGCTTCTCATCAAGTTAGAGCGTGCTGGGGTGAGGGGTGTTGCACACGATTTGATCAGAAGCTATCTGACCGATAGAAAGCAGTGCACGGTGTGTAATGGAGTCACTAGTCCGTTGGTTGATGTGACGATCGGTGTTCCGCAAGGTGGCGTCCTGTCACCTTTGCTTTTTGTAGTGTTCATTAACGATTTTTTCAAGCTGCCGATCCATTCCACTCCCTTCGGATTTGCCGACGATACGAATATGTTCGTCTCTTCTGCAGTCGTCGCTCAAAACGTTTCCGATCTATCCGAAGACTTGCGGGTTGTTGCTGAGTATTTCCGTTTGAACAAGCTTACTCTCAACCTGAATAAGACGAAGCTGGTTCACTTTCGCAAGCCTCATGTGAAGGTTGACGGTCAGCCAGTTTTAACCTTTAACGGCGTTGAGATTATTGTTTTTTCCTCGGTCAAATGTCTCGGCTTGACTCTTGATCAGTTTGTGAGTTGGGACGATCACATTTCCAATTTGTGTTCGATTGTGTCCAAGCGAATTGGAGTACTTAAGCGTCTTCGCTTCTTGCCTAAAAAGATCCTTCGCCTGATATACTTTTCTACTGTTCATTGCCATTTGACGTATTGTGTTGGCGTGTGGGGTTCTGCCAAAAAGTCATTGATTGAAAGGCTTCACGGTTTGCACAAGAGAGCGCTAAAAGCCACCCACCGATTGCCATTGAGGTACCCAACTGAGCGTCTTTTTGGCGAGCAATTTCCGAATGTATTAACGGTACAGCGTATGTACGAATACGCGGTCTGCAAATTCGTTTTTTGTTGCATCAATGATCTGAAACATCACTCGCTGCAGTTCTCGGACAATCTTAATTGCTACCAAACAAGGTATTCATACTTGCTGAAGAAACCTAAGATTTCGTCGAACTATGGTAAACGTTGCCTGCTTTATTCTGGTCCGACTCTATTTAATGGCCTTCCGCCAACGATCAGAAATTCACTTACCCTCAATCAATTTTGTCGTTCGTTGAAAGCGTATTTACTGACGCGACTCGATTCTAATTAAAGTAAATCAGCTGTAAACGAAAATCACGATCGAATAAAGAGCAAATATCACTTCTATCTGTTTAAGAATTTAATATGAAGATTTAAGATACAACCATCACCTCATGGTACTTTTCGCCTTGCTAGCTGTCCTTGTTGTCTAGATTTATATCAACTTTATTAATTTGATTTTATGTTAAACTGTTGTAGCTCCTTAGAATTGTAACGCATACTGGAGCTACGCTGTGTGTTTAATGTTAGAAGTTTTTTCTTGGAAATAAATGAAAATTGAAAAAAAATTGAATTGAAATGGGATTGGACGTAGCTTGATCTGTAAACATAATGACAGAACGAATTAATATACATATCGGCACAACTATAAAACTATATAACCGATCTTCGTGTTGGTAGACACGTATTCCGATCCTCGGGAAAACAGAACATTCCGCGTATTTGTATGAACCTCGACTGGTGTACTCGAGAACTGAGTATCAATTTTAACGCTATTACACTCAGCTTCGTTTTCGAATCCAAAGGATAACGGAGAATTCTGCACACTCGTCTGTACTTCGTATGGCGTACTTGAAAACTGAGTACCTTTGTAAATTTCAATGTTAGCCTTAATTACACAAAATTAGTTCAATTACTTAATTCAATGAGGAAGTTCTGAAAGAATAGTTGAAGACACTACGCTAAATTTCTTACATGCTTCAGGGAGGAAGCAAGTGAATTTTAGTATTTTTCTCGTAATTCTCAAATGCAAGTTTTTTTGATATCTTGTTTGGACGATTGAAATTATATTAGGCCATTTGGCATGCAACAAGAAAAACTGTCTAAAATCAATTTTCCAAACAAGATACACAAATAACTATTCCACAAGAGACTATTTAGTACTATTGTTGAGACTCTTTTACCCAGAAAATTAAGAAAAAGAAGAGTTTCTGTCAGTTTCTTTTGACAATTCATTAGATTATTTTGATTTTTGTGAATTTTATCAGTGCTTGATGTAAATAACGATGTTTCGCTGATTCAATGATGTATCTATTTGTATGAAAATATCTAGCTTTCAAGAGGCTAGAACCGACTATGCAGTTTAAGTAGACGAAGAACTTTTTATAAGTGGTTTTTTGAGCCAGTACAAGAATGTGTTTACAGAATATTACACTACACATTACGCTACAATGTACCTTTTCTGCCGTATGTGGGCAAGGCGTCACTATCCAATTTCTCTGGTTTGCCCGACGTTCCTCCGTATCCACCGTTTCCACGTACCAGTACCTCTTTTTGATGAGCAGTTCCTTCCGAAGATATACCATTTAGCTTCTCATACTCTCCCTTTGTTATGGTAGAACTTGGAGCCGAGGACTTCTCTATAAAGTCATTCGAAAATGAATAACGTACGCAAATTCGAGAAAAAACTAATTCCCAGACTTACTTCCAGATTTTAAATAGTTTGTATACCGGGGAGTTGTTGCGGCCTTTGAAGCTAAAAGTATGTACGTTATAAAGGTAAATGTGAACATAGGATGTAGGACGGTAATTACGTGCGGATTTCAAAGATTTCTTTAAAATTTGATTCTACTTTTGTCCAGTAGCTAATACCCTATTAGGAACTGGTAAAATGATTAGACATTTCAAATTACTGTTTACGGTTTATGTAGGGAATTACTGTGGATTTTAGGTTTTTGAAAGCACTGTCTATGATACTTGCTTGCTTGCTTATCATCAACATTCAACGCAGTTTTCTTGTTTCCTTCCTCTGAAGCGCAATAGTAAACGAGAAAAATATGAATCAAATCCCAAAATTAAAAAAGTAAAAAATTTAATCCTGTGTGAAGCAAAGAGCGGAAGTAGCTACGAATTGCTTCAGGACATTTTTTTTCATTTTGGTCACAGTACCTTCATTGATTTTGTTAATCGCCTCGTTCACATCGATTAAATCAGAGAGGTTGGCATTGACTGGATGGTCTCGCTTCAATTTTTTTCTTTCATTCTCTTCCCGGAATGAATTCGAATCCCTGTGTTTCGAATACATTTCCTCCACCTCTAGTGCTTCCTTAAATGTTTCTAAATTGTTTTAACATAGATTAGGTCTTATGAGTCGTGGGGCAATTTGGCACACGGTGCTAAAAGAACGCATTTTTCAACTATGTAAAAGGTGAACTCGCACACGATTTGTCAATACCAAAATTTTGTAAAAGGAGTCATTAAGTTGATGACATGGCGAAAAAGCATTTGCAGCAACCAACTTGCGTATGCGAGTTCAACTTTTACGTAGTTTAAAAGTGCGTTCTTTTGGCACCGTGTGCCAGATTCCCCGATACCTCTTATGATTACAAATACCAATCCAAACGATGACAAAACGAACGTCATTTTATTTTTAATTCGCTAAACATTTCTGTGTGTTAGCATGTAAAGGTGCTAGCACTAAACAATATCAAAATATAAAGCCAATAGGCGGTTTGAGAGTGCGTTCTATTTAGAACTTGCTGTACCGCATAAGGCTTTTTATTTTATTTCATTTTGTTACGTATCTATCTAGAGAATCGTAACAGAAACAATGAACGTTCGAAATTGCATTTACCGCATTAGGCCTGCTCTGAATCCGGGTAGTGTGGGATATTGGGATGAATATGCGTTTTTCTGGTCCGGAAGGCTTAAATATTGGACCCGTATCTTTTTTTAGAATTTTAAAAATAGTTTAGGCATGGGGAGCGAGGCATTTGTACAAATGTACGAAAGCGTTGGTTAGAAGAGTAAAAAAGATATACACCATCATTCTCCTCTCTTCTAACCAACGCTTTCGTACATTTGTACAAACGCCTTGCTCCCCATGCCCAAACTATTTTTTAAAATTCTAAAAAAAGATACGGGTCCAATATTTAAGCCTTCCGGACCAGAAAAACGCATATTCAGCCCAATATCCCACACTACCCGGATTCAGAGCAGGCCTAATACCGCATACTGACATAGAGAGCTTATATTTGAGAATGAATATGTTAGAAAGGCAATTAATGAGTGGTATTAACCACTCATATGTTCATTGATTTAATAGATAGGTTCAAAGGGTGTTTTTTTGTGTAAAATTTACGTCTCTTTCTTTTAAAGGCCGAAAATTTTGATGAACGCTCAGGTAACGCGGACCCTGGTGACCTCTTAAAATTTTCGGCTTTCGGATACAACAATCGCTTAGTATCATTCCTTGTTCTTGACCCATATCTCTTAAGGCTTGTATACCTAGATTTAGATCAATAGGCCGTAAATTTTATGAAGAAAAAGATCCTTTCATATGCCGTTTCATTTACGTTTCATTCAACATTTTCTTTAATATTTTTTCACATTCACAATTCAGCTTCTAATTTAGGAAATGGATGGTAAAGGGGTACCTGATATGACACGTACCCAAAAGTAAAGTAAAAAGTAGTCCTTTATCTCGTATAAGCTTCATCTCAATTATTCAAATAAATCTTTTTTTTTCACATTGAAATCACTTGTTATGAAAAGCTACGAATTACGTTCTAAGCTCAGAAGCACTGTGTAAAAAAAGAAGAATAAATAAAAGTTTTACCGATGTTGTCTCGTAAAACTCGGCACTTGTGCGGTATCCAATCCGGTCCAGGTGTCACAATAGTTTTTCGGTCGATTCTTGAACCTGGAGGGGGCCACCACAATATTTCCTTACGAATCCAAATGCCTGGATGACTCGTTACATGGAGACTTTCATTTTCTGTTGTCTCGGAAACAGAATACATTTATTTTCTGAGAAATTTTTCAATTTTCAACAAATGAAGTAGATGAGTAAAAGGCAACTAAATTGGTTTTCACTTAAGTGAATGCTTCTAGCATACTTCAATTGTTTTATTCAAACCAATGTGGAAATATTGAGTGAATTTTTGAATGTTTTGACTCAAAATTCTTCTGATGAGAATGTTTAGACTTATAAAATCGAATAGTCTGGTCCAAGATATTTTCTTAAGTCATAATACAGATATAATATAATCATCACAAAACTGCGTCAAATAGAGGATAAAAACAGAAAATTGAAGCGAAAATAATAAATAAATTTTTAAAGTAATTCTGATTTCATTTTACACTGTTCCAAACGTCTAAAATGTCGACAAACCATTTTGATGGGAAAAAGAAAGCCGTTATCCACGATATTCGAACAGAAGCTAAACATCGAGTACGTAAATTATATCTTAAAACATACTGCTTCGATCAAATACAAGAAGCTATTCCAAAGCATATTTTGAAAATCTTTAAAAAAAATCCATTTTAGAAGTGGAACACTGACAATAGCGAAACAAGCGCAAGCGAAGCAGATTGTGAATCGGAATTTTCTATCGACCAAGGTTAATGCTAAGAGATGAATGCGAAATTCTATGATTTTCAATTATTTTGTTTACTAGAAGCCGGAAGCAACACAGAAATTGATTCTCTATCAGAAAGCGATCTGGAAATAAGCGATCTACTAGAAGCGGAGGACTTGAAAGTCGATGTCATTGCGTACATCAAAACATTGAATTTTAAGCTTCGTAAATGGGCTGTTAAAAACAATATCAAACTCAACGCCTTAAGCGAATTGCTCACCATTCTAAAAGAAAAAGGACATACTTCATTGCCTAAAGATGCTAGGACTCTTTTAGAAACTCCAAAAACCGTCGAAATTACCAAAATGGGTTCAGGTCAGTGTTGGTATGGTGGGATGAAAGAGAAATTGGGCGAAATCTGTAGAAAAAAGAATTGCGCGAATCTTCTCGAGCTGAATTTGCATATCGACGGAACGCCAATTTATAAAAGCTCGAAGTCGGAATTCTGGCCTGTTCAATGCGACATCAAAGATGTTGAAATGAAACCGTTTTTTGTTCAAATTTTTCAAGGGACGTCCAAGCCTTTATCAGCGGAATTATTTTTGCGACCATTTCTAATGAAACTCACGAATTGCTAGCAAACGGTTTATCTGTTATGATGAATGGCCAGCCGAAAAAGTTTCATATACGAATCAATAAGTTTATATCGGACGCCCCGGCCCGAGCGTTTCTTAAATGCATTATTGGACATAGTGGGTACTTTTCATGCGAGAGATGTGAAGAGCCTGGTGAGTTCAAAACAAGGTTGCCATTAATATCAAAAATAAGCGATCAAGGAACAAAGCCAAAAATGCTGGACATGTTTGCCTGATTGGTACTAATGCTAAATTAAGAACCGACGAGAGTTTCAGAAACAAAGAAAACCAGCAACATCATCACGATTTCTCTCCTTTGGAGGAGCTTCCAATTGATATTGTAAGGAACATTCCACTTGATTATCTACATCTAATTTTGTATGGCGGAATGAAAAGACTTTTAACGTTATGGGTCGAAGGCACAAGCCTTTTTAAATTTTCTGATCGCGACATTATGGAGATTTCAAGAAAGCATGAGCAAGCTAATGCCACCAAGCCGATCGAAATTAATAAACCAAATCGGTCGTTGAAGTGTTTAAGTTTCTGGAAGGCAACCGAATTCCGTACATTTCTTTTGAAAACTGGCCCTGTTGTTTTACGAGGTCACCTCACTGAAGAAATGTACAATCATTTTTTGGCATTACACTGTGCAGTCACTATTTGCTGTAGCCAATCGTTACAAATGTATTTGCCCGTTGCCGAACAGCTTTACAGAACATTTACTGAAAAATTTGAGGATTTTTATGGCGTTGACAATTATACATATAGCATTCACTCAGTGATTCACGTTCCGGATGATGTCGAACGTTACGGAGTTTTGGACAGGTACTCTGCCTTTCCAGGAGAAAGTAATTTGGGCTACCTTAAAAATTTGGTGAGAGGAGGCCACCTTCCTCTACAACAAGTCGTAAAAAGAATTGCTGAGAGAGATTCATTAGAAAAAATCTGCGAAATTGAAGATATTGTCAACATGAAGGGAGAAGCACTGCAGAAGGGAATACTTCGCTTGAATGGAATTCGATTAGATTCAGCCGAGAAGAACGGATGGATTCTTACAAAGAATAAAAACATTGTAAAAATAACGAGTATCACCAAGGACGAAAGAATTACAATTCATGGAACTGCCCTGCTGAAACAAAATCAGGAAAATTTTTACGAATTACCAATTGCATCGAGTCACTTGTTTGTCTACCAATCGAAACTCGATTCAACGCCTATGTCCGTCGATTTAGAGGACATGCTCTGTAAACTTTATCGAGTTGAAACATCATCTGAGAAGTCTGTCTTTTTTCCTTTGTTGCACACAATAAAATAATCTTCGTTTACAATAGTACCGAGTTTTGATATAATTTAAAAAGGAATGATGAGTTTTGTAATTTCAAGGAGCAATTTTAAAACAATTCCGACAATTGTTTTGACGAATTTATTTATTGAACCGATTGGACAATAACATGCACGAAAAAATTTTCAACTTGTTTCCGTTTACTTCAACATCCATTCGGTATGTACCACTATTGTACCAGAGTTACAAAACTAATACACGACATTTGCGATATTGTTGTATGATATTTGTAAAACTGTTGTACGGCAGTTTGAAAAAGTGTTAAAGGTCAATTGGGAAAACTGTTGTACGACAGGTGGAAAACTGTAGCACCACAGTTGCAACGGTGTTGTGCGACAGTTGTAAAACTTGGTGAAACAATATCGTACCACTTTTGTGCAACTCTATCACTACAGGTGCTCAACTATTGCTTAACAGTTGTTCATCAGTTGGTCAACGTATATACTACTGTTGTACCACAGTTGTATAACTGTTGTACTACTTTTCAGATATTCCTGAATGATAGTTGTAAAACTGTTGTACTATTCTGGTTGTACTGTTGGACAACTATTGCACAACAGTTGCAACAGTGTTGTACAAAAGTTCTAAAAATGTTGTATGCACGGTGGCATCCACTTTGCATAACGAAAGGTTTACAATAGATTTACGGTGTAGCCACGATCGATAAAACCATTTTACAACGTTTGATAAAATACAACGTAGGTTGCTTTTTGCTTCTTGGGCCACATATGCTTAGCTGGTTCAACTGTTGCTGGCACGTGTGCATTGCCTTGTAGTGATAATACTCTACCTCTATACCACTCTAAACGTAGGAGAACCGGAGTGGGGATCTGACTGACTTTTTTGAAAATAGTTGAAAAATGTGAGTTATTGGAATCTCTGTGAATCCGTCCTTATAACTACAACACGATCGTTCGCGAAATTTACGTTAAGTGATTCTCCAGCGCCATTCGTGTCTGTGCTTAAATCGGTTGGCGTATTTCTCACCAGCAGATACATTCCGTCTTCTTTTGAGTGCGACTGCACTAAAGCAATGTGCTTACTACTTGTACGATTCTGCGCAGCCAGAATTTTGCAGAAGCTTCGGCCACTTTTGAAACGGCGAGAAACGGCACTTGCTTCAAATGGTGCTTCATGGACTTGATATTTGATTCCCATATACCGCCGAAATGAGGTGCTCTTGGTGGGATGAACGACCAATTGAAAAAAAAAATTTGATGCCCTTGTTTGCCGCATGGCTAATCACTTGATTGTAATCCAACATTGACTGTTCGCTTTCAACTGCTAGTACATTCTTGGCTCCAATGAATTTCTTCGAATTATCTGAATGACAGCGTTCTGGTATACCTCTACGACTAATGCGGTCGAAAGCCGCTTCAGTTGTCTGGTCACTAACAACTTCGAGATGGTACAGCTTTCGTAGCAAAACTGAAAAAAGTGCAAGATATCCTTCATAAACAGGAACCTTCGGTATCAATTTTATAACTTCCCCATTAATGACTATTGGCTTCATGCGTGTGTCCCTCTTTCATTGCTAAATGATGCAAGTGTCTGTAAATAGCCTCAATATAAACAACACACAGACGCCTCGGGTAATAGCGGCTGTGCATCAACAGAGCAATCGGACAGAGAAGGAAAGGCGTCATCGGGCTGAAGTTAGCCCAACGCCAAAATTATGACTAGTAACAAATATGCTTATAAGTACATAAGATGTATGTGTATGTGTGTACACTGTACATAACAAATCATATTACATGAAGAGTTATGCTATCGCTATTATGTACTTATGCCGGCCTCGAATTTGGGTCGGACCCAAATGTTCCTTAACTTTAAATTGTATACATTTGGGTCGGCCCAATATGTTCAGCTTTTATGACTGCCTCGAATTTGGGTCGGACCCAAATGTTCCTCAACTTTAAATTTTATACATTTGGGTCGGCCCAATATGTTCAGCTCTTATGACTGCCTCGAATTTGGGTCGGACCCAAATGTTCTTTAACTTTGACGGCCAGTACATCGGATCCATTAGCTTGTTAAAGTTTACCGAAGAACATCCAATACGAAATGATACAAATCTGTATTCGGTGATATCCCGACCTTTTTTCACCAATTTTCGAACGTCAACATCATTAGGTGCAATACCGATGGAGTCTCTGATGTAATTCGTCAAATCCTCTTCTGATGCGTCTCGATGTATTCCAGAAATCCAAACCGCCTTCTCTGGTTTCAGACGAAGTGGTTAGATAGGCTTGCCAATAACATTGTTTGATGTGCCCGTAATAATCGGTTTAACTGTCTTCGGAGTACGTGCATGTGTAGGCTTCGAGAATTTCAGCGTACGTCCTTGTTTAGAAGATTTCGGCGTCCCTTGTTCCATTACTTTCTTGACTCCTTCTTTCGCCACATCAGCGTACGAAATTTTTCTGCTTACTGTGCTTATTTCATTCAACGATTCCTTAATCGATGACAAGTTTTCACCATTGACTTTACTGGATTCACCAATTGCTGTTGTTTGATCTTTCATCGACTCAATCGAAGTCTGCAAATTTTCTATGGTTTTCGTTTGATTATCTATCTTTTGAACCAACGATTCAACGACAGATTGCAGTTTTTGACCTTCTTTTCCTTTCAACGGAGTTGATCCCGACACAGCAGTTTTCGACACGGACATCGTCAGAGTACGAACATCAATCGTTGTCTGAATCATGTTGGCCCCAGAATTCGGTTGTTTTCGTTTCGGCGACGGACTCTCTTTAAGACTCTCCAAACATTCATCACAGACCTTTATGCGGCTGCGGTATATGTCTGTATTCGGGATGAATGTCTTCGAGGTACAAATCAATTTTCACTGTTTCACTAGTCAACATGCATCAAAAAAAGCTAAACTTCAACACTTTCCAATACTTTAACATCTATTAAGTCACTTTAATCACAATAGACTGTTGAAAAACTGATACAAAAATCAAAATTTACGTTTACAAATGCAATTAAAAACTTTGTTGACATTCTTCTTCTTCAAAAAAAAAGACCGTGTCATAATGACCGTCTTTTTCTAAATTTCTCATTTCTCTTTAGAAAAATACAGTCATTGTGAGAGTTCATCGCTGTACCACCTTTGGAACAAACATTTTAGAGTATTTTATGGCATACGACCCATAAAGCACTAAACGGATCTGTATTTGAAGGAAAACGCATTAGTGTTAAACAGTTGCCATTTTATATCATTTACAATACCTACAATATTCCGGCAAAACAAAACGTTCTCTGATTTTTTTAATGGATAATAAAGTTTCAGATATAATTTACTTAACTTTTCAATCAGCGTGTTGTTCGGTCATGTGATCATTACACTCTTAACATTCTACGGCAACGGCTATTTTAACTGTTTTGATGCAGAATTTTGTTGTTAAATTAACAATGAATTTATTTAATGAGATTCATTACAAGCAAGGCCACTTCGTGGCATACCCGTCATCGGTAAACTTCTAGTCGACATATTTTCTTGTTAAAATTTTCTTGGTGAAAATTGATTATGTTGAGGCGCAGAATGCGTCACCAAAACCGATATCAAATGTTTTGGAAGTTTAATTTTTACTACACTAGCGTCACCTTTTCCTCTTTGAGGTTTTTGTGGGATGCTTCTATTACAGTGACCAATCATTTCGTAAAACTATCGGCCAACGGAAGACGAATTGTTCCTGTTTTATTGCCACAAGCTTTGCCAAATAGACTTTTATTTTTTGCAAAACGTGCAGCGCATGTGTGCGTGCTTGACACCTAACTAATTACATTTTTGACATGAGGTGCAAGAAGTTTTTGGAAATATCATCTGGAAGCTTGTTAAAGATTGTAACTGGTTGTACTGAAGATGAAACCCTTTAGAAAGGCAGTATTGAGGGTCATCTCGAAACAACAGTGGGAGAACGCGTGTAGGCCCCGACGGTTGATTGCTCCTTGGGGCACGACGGGAGCTTATTATACGGACGTTCCACGCGCACATAACCCATTTCTTAGAATAATGTATATGGAAATCATAAATCAAGCACAACGAAAAATTGTTCGATACGACCGATCGGCCGACCGATTTGTCTTTTTTTTCATAAAATGATATCCAATTTTCCAGGTTTCCATTTTTGTGGTACAGTCAGGGGTAGTGAGATTTCAGCATAAATTTTCTTCAGCTGTTCTTCAGCTGATCCACCCATGCAAAAGCTGAATACGGTCTCTAAACAAATCAAATCTAATCAAATCAAGTGACAATTTATCCCAACTCTCTACATGCCGCAGAACGAGTAGAAGCAAAAATATTTTACAAATACGAAATTTCAAGATGGCCGTCATTTTCTAGAAGTGTCATTCGCCAACGAAACTGTATGAATAAGTGACGTGGTGCATCGAGGTGACGTGCGGTGCATCGTGGCGACGCGTAGTGCACCGAGGTGACGCGTTGTACACCGAATTGATGCGTGGTGCATCGAGGTGACGCATGATGCACCGAGTTGTTGCTTCGTGCACTGAGGTGACGAGTCGCGTACCGAATTTTTGTTGTTCAGACGCTGAATGCGTCACCTTCAGTGATATCAGTTATTTTGTAAGTAGACACAAGAAATTGTGTCACTTTCACCCTTTAGGGCTTTTATGACGTCACGGTTAGTGTGATTGATGAGATTAGCGAAGATGTGGTGAAGCCACGGCAATGAACTAGAAGTGGAGATGCCATAGAATGTAAAATCACGCTGATCGATTCTAAGTTTTCTATTTTATTATAAAACTCAATTCTATCGAAATTTTCGGTTTCGTCGTCGCATATCAATTAGAACCGCAAATAGCCGTTACGCAAACCTCGAAATATCAATCAGAACCGCGAAAAGCCGTTACGCAAACCTCGAAATAAGAACAACATTTTTCTAACGTATTCATTTAGATGGACCGTAGCGAGCACGGGCTGGTGGAGCAAATTTCACAACTGGAGAAGCCTTCCGGAAGTGACAATAAAGATATGGTTTCAAAATTGGCGGATGAAAGCCAAGTTGGAAAAACATGTCAGCATGTCGAACTCTCCATAAAATGAGTCCATCAGTGCAACAAAGAAGCCTTTATACCATATGCTTAGATGTATCACTAAAGTAGTAGATTGAGTAAACTCTAACGTTATAGATTGACCACTCCGTTTTACTATCCGCTTTATTATACATCCAGTAACCAATGTCACTCGTGTCAAATAATTCGACTCTATAGACTCTGAAATCCTCATCTTGTGGAGGTGAAGCAGCCGTCAGTGTAAGATTTTGCGGAGCACTTGTGGCTTGCTGCGATGTACCTTCATTGGGCACAAAATTACGTAAAAATCGAAATATTTGATACTGTGAGAATTAGTGGGCAAAATTAGCACGAAGAATTCGAATATTGTACCACACAAATCTCTTGAATTTAAAAAAAAAATAAATTTAGAACGATTACCTTGGGGATGAAGTTGAAAACTTTCAGAGACCGCAAGTGTACCCCAAGAAAAGTGATTTATTCCAATGGATTGAAAAATATGTAGAAGGTTTGTCCCAGAAACAAAAACCAAACTTTTCATTCGCAATACTGGATTTGCAAAATACTAAACTGACAGCTACACCAAAAATATCAACGCCTACATGTGTTGGTGTAAGATTCTACCGCACGAGTTACCTGTCTAGGAATAATTCGTCTAAGCAAAAAACAGATGCACCGTCCGAAGTTTCGGAATATTTGGGTAATAAACTCATTACTGAATGACTGTATTTACTGCAAACAGTGAACCAAAAATACGAAAATTCATTTGGCTGAGCAATATCGGAAATTTGTAATGAAAAGAAAGACAAAATTGGAAAAGATAATTCTTGTCATACACTCAGGTACGTTGGTCCTAATGTAATATTAGGAGGCTAATGAGTTTATTACCCGACGATTCCCAAACTTCGGACGGTTCATTTGGTTTTGTTGTTGTGGTGGAAAATGAAGGTACATATAGTCGCCGATTGCGCAGAGTGGCCAAAGAAGGGATTAAGGGCAATAAAACTTTAATATTTGAGAGGTATTGCATTTCTTTCCAATCTTTGTATTTTTTTAGTTAATCCTTAAGTGCATTCCATGGTAGCGGAATGGATATCGCAACAGTAACACAACTAACCTACTTGAAGAAGGAGCATATGGACGAGTCCTAAGAGTTAAGAATGTTAGCACCGGTAAACTTCCAACGCTGAAGGTGGTCAAAAACGAGCAGGTGACACGTAAATAATCGCGCTTAAAGTCAGCGCATGCAGAGATCCATACTGCAAAAGTTTTTGCATAAATATTTGTGGGACTTGAGGATATCAATTCCACAAGAGAAACATGTGTACTCGATGAGAGTTCAGAATGATATGATTTTATTTAGAATAAGCAACCGTATTTATAGGCACAAAATATTTACAAATGAATACTAGAACGCCACATATGCTTAGCTGGTTCAACTGTTGCTGGCACGTGTGCATTGCCTTGTAGTGATAATACTCTACCTCTATACCACTCTAAACGTAGGAGAACCGGAGTGGGGATCTGACTGACTTTTTTGAAAATAGTTGAAAAATGTGAGTTATTGGAATCTCTGTGAATCCGTCCTTATAACTACAACACGATCGTTCGCGAAATTTACGTTAAGTGATTCTCCAGCGCCATTCGTGTCTGTGCTTAAATCGGTTGGCGTATTTCTCACCAGCAGATACATTCCGTCTTCTTTTGAGTGCGACTGCACTAAAGCAATGTGCTTACTACTTGTACGATTCTGCGCAGCCAGAATTTTGCAGAAGCTTCGGCCACTTTTGAAACGGCGAGAAACGGCACTTGCTTCAAATGGTGCTTCATGGACTTGATATTTGATTCCCATATACCGCCGAAATGAGGTGCTCTTGGTGGGATGAACGACCAATTGAAAAAAAAAATTTGATGCCCTTGTTTGCCGCATGGCTAATCACTTGATTGTAATCCAACATTGACTGTTCGCTTTCAACTGCTAGTACATTCTTGGCTCCAATGAATTTCTTCGAATTATCTGAATGACAGCGTTCTGGTATACCTCTACGACTAATGCGGTCGAAAGCCGCTTCAGTTGTCTGGTCACTAACAACTTCGAGATGGTGCAGCTTTCATAGCAAAACTGAGCGGCTTTTTGCTGTAACCGATTAACCAACAAAACACAAAACGATTTATCTGCCCCCTACATATGAAAATTCCACTTATAATTTCAATGACGCGAATGACAGTGACGACAACAACAACAATAATAATAATGAGGAGAATACATCTGACATGAGAAAATACTGTGCAATTTGAGACACCGATAATTTACCTGGGGCTCCGTGTCACACATTTTTAAGAAGTACATCACATTCTACAATGTTTATGCAAGCGAAAATATTGATACAAAATTCCACTGTTTTGATCGATAGTCCTCACCAGCAGTGTTGTTTTTCCCGGTTAGAGCCAAAGAAAGATGTTACAGGTGCGGTTTTTCTTCACTAAGAGTAACAGTCAGTGAATTTTAAGATTAATCTTGAATGCGAAACCGTGTAATCTTAATTTCTTTCATTCAAAGTATGAACCTGTTATCCGGCGAGGATCGAATAATACCGTAATGATTCCTACACATCACCAAGTAATACCAGGTTCTTGTAACACAGCAAACAAATAATATGAAAATGATCTTCTGTTGGATTAGGTTGCAGTCACCTCATGGATCACACGAAGAACTTGGACGGTTATTGTTATACACGACACGGCAACAAGTTTCAATCAAAGACAATGACATCATTAGCCCAACGAATTGTGTCCACTTAGATCATTAAGAAACAACTTTGGCTGTAATTCTTATGAATGTTGTGTGGTCCCTTTTATAAGAATCAGCTATAAAAACAGTGTTATTGGCAACGTTTGTTATCATAATCAATCAGTTCTGAAAATAAAACGGAGATTACACAGAAGTCAAATGTTTCTACCCATTATTTAAATGTTGCGGAGAGTCGTCCGCTATAATCAGGAAAGTGATAGGATAGTGGTGGTCTAAATTAGGTCTAACACAAAAAAGCCCGACCAATGTCAACGTCAAAAGAATGAGTTATTGATTTTATAAGTCAGGAAATCTTCTAGGTAGGATCATAAATGTAAAAATGAAATTCTCGTAACGTTGCAAATATCGAAAAAAAAATATTTTGTCTGTTGCACTGGAATACTAAGTTAATGTTTCGAAGTACTTTCATTTTTACATTAACAATGTCCCTCTCTTCAAAGAATAACTTGTAGGAACAATGAAGCAAAGTGTCTTAAATGTAGTTCTAATGTTCCTTGTTAATGTTCCTTCCTAATCTATTCACATTTCCACCATGATTTCAAACAGTTTATTTCAATTTTAAACACTGAAAAAATGTACAGTACAAGGCTGTGATCGAACCCGGGACTATCAGCATGTATACAAAAAGTGCTAACCACTTAACGTTAGTTGATTTTCTAGTAGATATCATCAAAAAAAAGAATTTTACCTCCTATGTGCTGCAAAAATTCATTTTCGCCGCACTTAAGAGGTAAAATAACTTACATACCTGTGCGGAAAATCGTTGTTTTGACTCGTTTGGTTGTATACTTCGCTTCAGCTCAGCATACAAACTCCACACTCTTCAAAACAACGATTTTCCACACAAGTATGTGATCTGCTATTATTGAAATACGACAACAAAGCAAGCCTGGTTTTTACATGTACTTTTTAAGTCATTTCAAATTGTATTGATAAAAATTCGCCTTGTTGTGAAAAGTTTTCTATCAAAATTTTCAATAAAATCGTTTTTTTCAAAACGCCAATTGATTTACAAATTCTAAATTGTATTTCTAAATTATTTTCGAAACGTTGTTTAAACGTATTTCAACAATGGAGAACAATTACTTTGTCGAAGTTGGAAAGTTGGACCCTAACAACTTGGTTATGTTTGAATCCGGAGTCGTTAATGGGGGTCTTCAAGGTATTATAATTAGTTGGTGTTCATACAAAAAATCAAAGAATTTCATTGCTCTTCTCTATTCAGCTGAATTCGACAGCTTAATTGTCTACGATCCCGAATCTTCCCGGGAAGAAGTAGATTACGGAGAGTTGACTTCTAACATTGGCTATGAGTTTGGGTCAGTGAAAAGTTTCGATGATCTGGTTGTGTACGATCCAGAGGGAGTCGAAGAGGATGTCTTTGAAAATCCTAGTGGTTCGGAAATTGCGTCAGAAAATTTGGATAATCTTGAAGGTATGCCTACTTCACAACTTAAAATCTTCCTATAGTAGCAATTATTAGACGATGACAATGTAGAGAGCTTATTCAGTTTGATAAATTATCAAGATATTCTGGACTTAAGTCGACTGTACTGTGTATTCAGAAAAATAGTTTAATTAAATGAAACAGATTGTTGTTTTGAATAGTGGTAGGTTTGTATCCCGAGCCAAAGGGCTGTAGTCCGCTAGCCAAAACAACACACTCCCAAGCACAAGCACGTATACTATGTAAAAAGGTTTTTACGTGTTACAGCACGTATCACAAATTAAAACAAAA
This sequence comes from Bradysia coprophila, assembly GCF_014529535.1. Classification (NCBI taxonomy): domain Eukaryota; kingdom Metazoa; phylum Arthropoda; class Insecta; order Diptera; family Sciaridae; genus Bradysia; species Bradysia coprophila. The sequence goes on from NW_023503399.1 coordinate 52,649, forward strand.
ATAAAGTGTTCCATGTACCCAAATATCTCCTTTTTTTGTGTGCTGTATCTTTATCTTTTTCTATTTCACTCACCACTGACAAAGTATTGCACCAATCAAGTATAATTAATAGTAATGAATTGCCTAAGTGTTTCGTAATTTGTTGTTGGTATTTTTTGCTTAGACATTTTTAGAAGAGTAAGACGACGTATTTAAAAAAAAATTCTGAATTTCAATCTTGGCTATGTTTTGGTGTTTAAATATTTTCCGTAGACATTTTCGGAAGAGTGAGACGTTCAGTTTTTGTTATTCTTAATAAAATTAACGCTGTTCGAATCTGAATTACATAAGTCGAACTTGGAAAATAAGAGCTACATCAGCATACATCAGAAAATCTTTTCAGAATTTTGTAAAGGAAATGTTGGCTTTGTCGGATTGATCAGTTTATAAGCTTGTTGACATTGAGAGAGATCAATTTTAACTTACAGTCAGAGGAGCTTCTTGCCTAAGCTGTTACAATGATTACTTAATGCTTTTCAAAGTAGTTTCACATACTGATCACTAATAAAGCACCATCTTTGTGTTTCGTCGTTTCGATAAATTTGAGATTATTTTTGTTATTGCTAACTCGCTTAGTTCCGTCCCAAAGATTTTATATGCATCAACCTGAACTATAAAATTTTTCATTACTCATTACAGCCGAATTGTATGCAAGCAAGGAAATAATCTATGAACCGAAAGAGGTTCGAGACGATGACGTTCAGCACTCAAGAAACAGTTTCTCTGGAAATTGGTCTGAGTACGATTACGAAGATCTGATAGAGTGCGATTTGGAAGCAGACGAGGAGTCTATGGACATCGAAAATATTGTGTATGAGTACGCCGGGCCAGAATATCTGGGAGTGGAGAGTGACGATGAATCGAATCTTAAGGCAGACGAGGAGTCTATGGACATCGAAGATATTGTATATGAGTACGCCGGGCCGGAATATATGGGAGTGGAGGAAGAGAGTGACAATGAATTGAACATTGAAGGTATCTACAGTTAGCCAAAATATATTTTTGAGAATTATGCCCAAAATACCATGTTCCTTTTGAAAACTTCAAATTACCTCTAATTTAAACTTCCGACAGTCCAATTCACTTTATAGTTTCTCCTACTCACTTAAATACACAAAATTTTCCTACTTGAAATAGGGTCTTCAATCACATGAAACACAATTTTTTCTACTAATTATTACACGACGGCTAATTAAAAAAACAAGCTGCACTAACAAATCCTATGGTTTTGCGTTGACGTTCTTAGAAGAGTGAGACTTTGCATTCACAATAAAAGTTCTGCGTTCCAATCCAATGTTGACAAATATTTGGTTTTGATATTTTCCATGGACATTTTCGGAAGAGTGAGACGTTCATAATAAAATTTTGGGTATTTCGGCACATTATTACCAGTAACAAAACTTGAAGAGAAGAGAAAAAAGAATTTTGTCAGTTACAACTTTTTCTCGGAAAATCGTTTTCCGAACTTTTCTAAACAAGACAGCTGCCAAAAATAAAAAAAATTGTATTATGAACTTCTCACTCTTCCAAAAATGTGAGGAATTCTTTTGAAAAACAGCCTACCGAAATCGGACGAATTTTTCAGTACACTTTTTTATATGTGCCCAGAAAGGTATTCGACCCCAGAAGCCAAAGCCACTTTCAAAAAAAATCTTCGAAGCTTGTGCGGCTGGTGAAAGATGATCAAAAACTGAAAACATGCACTTCTCTTACAAACATTTCTCCATTTACACGAACCGTACCATGTCGGTAGGAAAGGTAATATAGAAAGGTAATCACATGTACTATTGAGCCGAATAGGGTCCGCGTGTGGAAATTTTATTTTCTTCCCGGTATCCGAGTCAAATTTCCCGGTATCTAAAATCGTAAATTTGATTTTTCGCCACATATTTTTCCCGATTTTTTCGATTTCCCGGTATCTAAAGAATTTTTCTGAAAACTTCCCGGTATCCAGGATACCGCGGATAGCGTGAATTTCCACACGCGATAGGGTCTTATTGGATTTAAAATTCATCCACACTAAGATATGTGCACTTGAAGTTTTCAACCGAAAAAGACTAAGAACTTAAACTGTTCTAACAGAAGTTTCTCGAGGAACGCGAAACGTATATGGTCGTGTGGGATGCCAATAGAAAGGTAATTTTATGTACTCTTGGGTGTTGTGGACTTTGGATGCGATGAAATATGGGCACTTAACATTTAAACTTTTATTTTATCGTAGATACATCCAAACCACATAAGACCCGATTTGGCCCAAAAGCACATAAAATTACCTTTCAAATGATACTCCACACGACCATGTACATTTTGTATACCTCGACAAATTTCTGTAAGAAGAGTGTAAATCGTCGGTTGAAAACTTTAACTGCACATATCTCAGTGTGAGTGAATTTTAAAACCAATAGGTCCCTATTCGCCTCAATAGTACATGTGATTACCTTTCTAATGACTGCCCACATGACCCTGTTCGGCTCGTGCAACGAGAGAAATTTTTGATGACCTCACAAGCTTCGAAGATTTTTTTTGAAAATGGTTTTGGTTTCTAGCGTCGAAGTCCTTTCTAGGTAACATATAAAAAATTCCACTAGAAAATGCGTTCGGTTTCGGTAGGCTGTTTTTTAAAGCAATTCCTCATGGAAAATGTGAACACCAAAATCTAGTCAAGATTGAAATTCAGAATTTCCCGGTTGAGCCCCCATATAGGATCAGGCAAGGCCGCAGCCTAATAAAACATCCGACTTTTCTCAACGTAAACGAATCAAATTTTATTTAAATCTTTCTTCATCTACGGTTCGCCTGAAACTGATTAACAATCATACTCTCTCATGTCAACAACTGTTCTAGTTAACAAAAGGATATCTGCATTCGAATAGTTAATTGACCTGTGCCAACTACTCGGTTCCCACACAACCCCCTCTTAACAAAACATTTGACCTCAAATGTGTTCAACCACACAGCCCTCTTTACAAATATAACGAATGGTAAATTCACAAATGTAACGAATGATAAATCCAAACACTTTTGCCATATTCATCGCCATTGCAACGTTTCATGTTCACATCAAAATCGTCCACATTCCTCGTATATTCGAAACTCAAAATTATCCAAGTCGTCGCATCGTATGATCCGAAAATTATACAACCAGCCTTGCCGCACGATTCCGATTTACCAACCAAATCGAAGTTCAACATATTAGCGACAATTGTACTGCAAATCACTGTTCGATCTGTTGTTTGTTGTTGTCTCGCCGACCTGCTTATTGTTTCGAATTGTATACACCACGTTGCTGTCGATTCGATGTTTCTGGAATTTTTAAAGTTCGTATGCCAACTTTAAAATTACTTTTTCGTCGCGTTGAGTGTTCGTTTTCTTTCCAGCTTCTTTTCGTCCCATCTCAGTCTTTACTTCTTAGCAGTTGTTTGTTATCTTCATTTCGATTTGTTCGGCGTAAATCCACTCAGCATTCACCCGGACTCTTTGCGATTTGTTCGGCGTAAATCCACTCAGCATTCACCCGGACTCTTTGCGATTTGTTCGGCGTAAATCCACTCAGCATTCACCCGGACTCTTTGCGATTTGTTCGGCGTAAATCCACTCAGCATTCACCCGGACTCTTCGCGATTAGTTTGGCGTAAATCCACTCAGCATTCACCCGGACTCTTTGCGATTTGTTCGGCATAAATCTACTCAGCATTCACCCGGACTCTTTGCGATTCTTTTCTCCACGTGCTTCTTTTCATTTACTTTCGGTTTTCTATTGTTCAAAATCGTCTTTACACAATTCACTTTGCAAACTTTAAATGGATTTTCTCAATTGTCTTTTAATTTTTCTCACAATTTACATCCCTTAAAGGTCCAAAAGCGGTTGAGCCTCCATATAGGATCAGGCAAGGCCGTAGCCTAATAAAACATCCGACTTTTCTCAACGTAAACGAATCAAATTTTATTTAAATCTTTCTTCATCTACGGTTCGCCTGAAATTGATTAACAATCATACTCTCTCATGTCAACAACTGTTCTAGTTAACAAAAGGATATCTGCATTCGAATAGTTAATTGACCTGTGCCAACTACTCGGTTCCCACATAAATATGTCGTCTCACTCTTCTAAAAATGTCTACGCAAAAGATTCCAATAACATTACAATGTTCTTTCAGCAACACCCAAACAATAAATAAATGTCCCTCACCTAACTTTACAACCATCCCATACCAATTTCCTTTTTTCCTTCCGATACTAACAGCTGAAAATCAAGTGGCTGGTTCGCATGGGATTATCAACAAAGGTCGTCCACGACGAGGACGTAAACGCAAAATTCCAAATCAGTCGCGTGCAGACAGAAAAAAATTGTGTAATACTAACAAGACGCACATCAACACAAAAGGGAACATTTATGTGGAAAAATCGTTCAACGAACATTTTGAATGTATGTGCTCTCGTAACTGCACAGAAGTTGTTCCTGTTCGTGACCGACTAAGGCTTTTCAGTCAATTTTGGAGTATGGGAACATTCGAAGGGAGATGTGCGTTCCTTTTGTGCTGCGTTACCGAAGTACCGAAAAAGAGATCATACTCTAAGAAAAATATCAAGAAACGATCTAATACTAGGTACTACTCGATATATGGAAAACCCGTTTGCCAGAAGACGCTACTTCATACGCTGAAGATTAACGAGAGTCGAGTAACCACAGCATTAAAAAAATACATGACCGACGAGAGTCTATGTGATTTACGAGGAAAATTGAGGGGTGGATGGAATGCTCTTCCTCTTTCGAAAACACTTGAAGTTCGTGTGCACATCGCTTCGTTCCCCAAATATGTATCATACTACACGAGAGGCAAAACCGAGTCAAAATACTTAAGTGGTAACCTAAGTCTTGCAAAGATGTACGAGCTATATGAAGAAGAAGCCTCGAAACCTGTAAGCCGCAGTTTCTACAACAAGATTTTCTATACATTCTTCAACTTGAGATTCAAGAAGCCAAAAAAGGATACGTGCTACAATTGTGATATTAATCGAATAAAGCAGAACGCAAGTGATGGAGCTGAACTTCAAATGCTTAAGGAATGGCACGAGGGCCATTTAGCACGAGCCAACTCGTTACAAGCTCAGTTGAAGGCTGATTGTGATGCTGCGAAAATTGATATTGAATTAGAAACTCTGACTCTTGACATGCAGAAAACACTCATACTTCCAAAAGTACCGACAAGCATCGCCTATTTCAAAAGACAGTTAAATTTCTACAACTTGGGAATTCATTCCGGCAGTACTGGTCAAGGACAGTTTAATTTGTGGACAGAAGATGAAGCATCAAAAGGCACGCAAGAAGTTGGTTCGTGCCTGAAATTACATATAGAGAACATCATTGAGCCAATTAAAAAACTAATTCTCTGGTCAGACTCTTGTGGCGGACAGAACCGAAGTATAAAATTCGTCCTGATGATGATATTCATTTTGCAGAACCACAAAACGTTGGAGAGTATTTCTATGAGGTATTTGCTGTCGGGTCATAGTTTCCTACCGAACGACACGGAATTTGCTGATGCTGAAACAGCTATCAAGCGATGCAATGAACTCTTCACTGACAAAGACTACATACAAGTCATGAAAAAATGTCGAACTAAGAATGTGTTTGATGTAAACCGGATGTCTCCCGAGAATTTCTTTTCGGTACAATGTTTGGAAACTCTTATTACAAACAGAAAAGTTGATTTGAATAATCAAAAAGTGAGTTGGCTGGAAGCTCACGAAATTCTGATTGAGAAGAGTCAGCCAGGAATCCTTAAAATTAGAAAAGACATCAGCGGACCATTTCAGACTGTCAACATAAAAAAAAATAGAAGCGAGTTGGATGTTAAGGATATGATGCTCGGTACATTGTGGCCAACGGGAAGGCCACTATCCAAAGAGAAAGTTAAGGACCTAAAAGACATGATGGAATTAGTTCCTCAAGAACATCGCTATTTCTTTGAGGAGCGTCTAAATAGGGTGCAGACAGCAGATTTTATTGACGACGTGGATGGTTTCGGGCAGTTTATTGATTTCGATCTGGAATTATATGATATGTAAATGTGGACTGATCTTTTAGCTGTCATTTCTCGGTAAGGAGTTTATGTCACTTTCTCCCGTTTTCATACAAATTTTCCAGCTACCTAACTTTCATGTAAAAACCGAAAAATTTAAGAACATTTGGGAGATCGCCCTCTTAGTAATAAATATTTCGTTTCAGATTATTATATTTTGATTGGGCCACCGACACTCCTAGGCCATTTGGTTATATGATTGACGACGACGATATGTATTTGGAACTGGGTAAGACATTATTTTGAAACAAAAATTCTCTTGCCGTATTTCTATCACTTGTATCTTGTAATATAAAATGGATACGACTTGGGGAGGGAGGAAGGGAAAGACAACATATCGTTATCCTACTGTATTTAAATTACGTTTGTCATGACAATCATTTCCGAAAAAAATTAAACAAAAATTACTGGAAATTAAGAATGGTTCAAATCTATTAACCCTATTTACGTGCCAAATTAAAATATTCAATTTTGATCGACGATAATTCTGACGGTTTAATCTTTGTGAGTCTTTGCATGAAATATCAAATTTGATTTGACGACAAATAACTTGCCACATTCCTTGCATTCGAAAGTACCGACCTTGTGGATTCGACTGAAATAAATCGTTTTCGGTAGAAATTATAATAGGAAATGCATTCAAATGACTAAAATACGTACTTAACATGATTCGTTAAAGACGACTGCTTTGAATATGATTTTGAGCAAAAAGTACAGGTCAATGGTTTGCATTGCCTATCTACATGAGATTTCAGCGCTTTTTTCGTCATAAATTTAGCAGAACAGAACTGACAGTCAAAAGGAGTTTCTGGATGAAAAGAAAAATGTAGAATCGGTGACTTAATAAAAATGCATTTTTGTACCTCCTGTATGAATCCGAGAATGTTCGATTAAGTATTCCTTCCGAGTGAAGAATTTATCACAATGCACACATTTGTGTTGGGATTCTGAAAGAATTGTCCATTAGCCCAGATATAGTTATTGATGCCACTTGATGGAAATAAAATTTTACCTTTTGTATGAATACTAATGTGTGCCTTCAAGTACTCTTTCCGGGTAAAAATCTTTGAGCAGTAAACACAAGCGAAAGTCGCTTTGGAACTTTTGAAATCGGAAGATCGGATGGAATGTTTTTCTTCATGTGTAATGAGAATTTTCTTTCGAGTGAACGATTTACCGCAAACCGAGCATATGTGTGGTGACTCTAAAATAGAATTTATGGTCAGGACTCGACTCCCAAATTGTATATTCAATTTCTACTTCCGTTGTGCATGAAATGGTGATTACTAAGCGATTCTTTCCGCGCGAATGTTTTGTCACAGACTTCACATTTGTATCCTGGTTTATAAATGTTTGTAAATGAAAAAATTAAGAAAAACCTTAAAATTGAGTAATTCTTATGAAAAACGACCTGCCGAAATCGGACGCATTTTCCATTGGACTTTTTTATATGTGCCGCCATAGGTACTGGTCTCCAGAAGCCAAAATTACTTTTTAAAAAATTTGTCGAAAACCGAAAACATACACTTTTCTTATGGAAAATTTTCCAGCTACACGAAAAGTAAAAAAAACTGTTTTCCCTAGCTTTTAGCTTTCTAATGACACCAAGCATGCATGTGTCGACGAATGTGGCTCGAAAAATTCAGCACATAATTTCAACTGCTGATTACTATTTATCTAAAGCAACACATTATTTCTGCTTTGAATTAAGCCCATAAAGCTATGAGTAAATTCGCGAAAATACATCCGATTTCGGCTGGTCGTTTTACAAAAGAATTTCTCATCAAAGAACACAATTCCCTGAAATTGTCCACGATTCAATCTCCGTTCAAAACTCTTTCTTAAATTCTACAAAAAAGAATTGTGTTCACCGTCACGTCGTTTCTAGTTTCATATACACATGTGAGTTGTTATCAAATTATCAACTTTACCTTTGACGGTGCCTTTTGTGCGTTTTACTGTCTTTCCACTCTGATGGTCCTTTAAATGAACTATTAGCTCGTATTTGAAAACGAAATTATCGTTACATAAATCACACTCAAAACGACTCATTATTTGATTATTTGGTTTTAGATACAAAATCAATTTTTTTATACGACAAAGTGCCGAGCTCACAGTCAAGATACTTTTGAGTGAATAAATGTTCTGCAGTTGTATATCTCCTGTACATGAAGTGGTGTCTGTGATGCAGCGGCCACATATCAGTACATCAAAACCAAAATATATTTGGAAGAATATTTATGGGCCTGATCACGTAACATTGAGAAGTGCAGGGAACACTTTCGTCGTCTTTAGCAATTGTGATCAGAATCAAAAAGTTAGAAGCCACTTCATGGTAGGACTTGGTTTCAAATTCTGATACAAATTTAGATTTTAAAACAAATAATAAACGTAAAACTTAGAAAGGCCAATGTCCGTCTGTTATCATTGTAACATTATTAAACTTTAACAGATTCATTTTTACACGTAATTTTTTGCTGTAATTTGCTGTAATTTGTTTGCAGAACCTAAGCAGGACCTAAGCAAATTTAATTGAAAAGTTGTTGCATATTATCGCCTCTCAAGTTAGGGCCAATTTGTGGTCTAGTCTGACCTCCACACAAATAGAATTTAATTTTCTTTGTCGAAAACCACCTCTATCCCTCCCAAATATTGTATTGGTGTGTAGATCATACATCGCTAGATTTTATGGAAGCGTTTTAAGGTCCGGAAAAATCCACGAAATTGAAGACTTCATATCAATCCAGATTATTATCTCGGCTTCCTGATGTCCGAATTTCATGATCTAAGAAGCCATTTTGCTTGAAATTACTCAGAGATGATTCATACAAAATTTGGTAGACATAGGAAATGAGAAGAAGGGAGCAGTTTAGACCACATATTGGCCCTAATTTGAGAGGCGCCCAGTAAACGTTTTCTTTTTCATCGTAATTACCTCCATAGAACATCAGCATAAATAATTGACTGAAATCGATAATATGCAATGACTTTTCAATGTTTGTTTCAGTCGCACCATAGTCCGTTATCCAAATTACGGCAGTTTTTTATATCTCGATTTTCTAAATCCAGTTCCATTGAAAAAACAATTAAAACAGAGGAAATAAAATAATTTGGACTTTCGTTAACAATATACTTTTTTCCAGACATTTTGCTGAAGTTCATCTGAGATATACTATTTTTGGTACAAAATGAGATCAGAAGATAAGTACATCGTCTTTTTTTCTTTGAATTTGGTTATAACTTTCATCCTTAATTTCAGATCTATAGGCAATATTCAAAAAAGACGTTCACCTGTCCGCGTTTTTTCTATGCTTTATTACGTTACTGTCACACTTTTAACGACCCTCTTCATACCTAAAAAACGGACGTCTTTTTTGAATGATGCCTAATTGGATATTCATCTACAGCTGCCCTGATCAACGGAAGACACTTGCTGATCGTTTAATATTTTCATCTTAATTTTAATTGTTAAATTGAATACATATCCCCTGGTTGTCCCGAACCAGGCAGGTTTCCATGGTTTCCTGACCCAATAGTCTATTGAGGCTTCACTTCGTAGACCTGATGTAATTTTAAGACGTCCATGGGCGGAATTCGTCTATACGAATTTAGGGTTTGAAGGAAATAAACGTAAAACCATTTAATTCACTTTCTCACTTAAATACGCATTTTTTTTCAAAGTTTATCAAAAGAATTTTGTCTAGATTTGTTTGACGTCATTTTTATATAAGGTAATTTCTACATTGCTTAAACGGATGGGATAACTATAAAACAGGTAAGGTCTTACCCTTAAGAATTTTAGCAAATGTTACCACTGTTGTCATTATGTTGCCCTCACATTGACCATCATATCTCGAGTTGGTGTGTGATATAAACCAATACAAGAGTTTCGATTATAGATTTTCATTTGTGTGAACGATGTAATGTCGAAAACTGAACATGTAGATTGAAATACGGCATTTTGGACGCGCCTATTTTTACTTTGGTCGTAAATGTGTCGAACATTTTCAGTAGCAACCGATAATATGAAAACTTCAGGAAACTATCAAATATTTTACCACTGAAAAATTAATTTTCACTATTGCTCACATAGCGCGATGCCTCATACGGATCGCCTTACTGTACCCTGCAACATTTTGATCTAAGTCGAGAAGGCTGAACAGTTACGATAAGGCACTAAATGATTTCTTAGTACAGAATCTGTTGTACAGATTAACAATAACACCGAAATCAGTAAATGTTGCCCAACTTTGTGGACCGTAATTGAACCTAGACACTTTGGAAAAGTGTAGTGCCGATCGATGAATGTTTAGTGAAGCTCAGTGAAGATCAAAATACTATTCTCATGGACTCCACTCCTCCGAAAACATTTGGTGAAAAATATAACATTTTTGAATGATCAGGATCGCTCTGGGTCTGAGCACATTCTGCTTAGATTTCGATTATACACCTTCTGAAGATTCATCAAACCGATTTCCTGTGTCGCTGTTGACCCTGTTGCACTAATCGCTGAAATTTGCATTCACAGTCAGATAAAATTGGAATGTTCTTCTGCTGCCTATTCTCAAAATTATTTTCCACTATGTTTTTGTTTTGTTTATCTGTCATCGATTTTATGTTACTTATAAAACTCGTACATAGAGGGAACTTAGTACGTTTGGTATTTTTTTCGTCATTCGGGCTTCGGGTTAATCGATTACAGCAAAAAGCCGCTCAACTGAAAAAAAGTGCAAGATATTCTTCATAAACAGGAACCTTCGGTATCGATTTTATAACTTCCCCATTAATGACTATTGGCTTTATGCGTGTGTCCCTCTTTCATTGCTAAATGATGCAAGTGTCTGTAAATAGCCTCAATATAAACAACACACAGATGCCTCGGGTAATAGCGGCTGTGCATCAACAGAGCAATCGGACAGAGAAGGAAAGGCGTCATCGGGCTTGAAGTTAGCCCAACGCCAAAATTATGACTAGTAACAAATATGCTTATAAGTACATAAGATGTATATGTATGTGTGTACACTGTACATAACAAATCATATTACATGAAGAGTTATGCTATCGCTATTATGTACTTATGCCGGCCTCGAATCTGGGTCGGACCCAAATGTTCCTTAACTTTAAATTGTATACATTTGGGTCGGCCCAATATGTTCAGCTTTTATGGACTGCTCGAATTTGGGTCGGACCCAAATGTTCCTCAACTTTAAATTTTATACATTTGGGTCGGCCCAATATGTTCAGCTCTTATGACTGCCTCGAATTTGGGTCGGACCCAAATGTTCTTTAACTTTGACGGCCAGTACATCGGATCCATTAGCTTGTTAAAGTTTACCGAAGAACATCCAATACGAAATGATACAAATCTGTATTCGGTGATATCCCGACCTTTTTTCACCAATTTTCGAACGTCAACATCATTAGGTGCAATACCGATGGAGTCTCTGATGTAATTCGTCAAATCCTCTTCTGATGCGTCTCGATGTATTCCAGAAATCCAAACCGCCTTCTCTGGTTTCAGACGAAGTGGGTTAGATAGGCTGCCAATAACATTGTTTGATGTGCCCGTAATAATCGGTTTAACTGTCTTCGGAGTACGTGCTTGTGTAGGCTTCGAGAATTTCAGCGTACGTCCTTGTTTAGAAGATTTCGGCGTCCCTTGTTCCATTACTTTCTTGACTCCTTCTTTCGCCACATCAGCGTACGAAATTTTTCTGCTTACTGTGCTTATTTCATTCAACGATTCCTTAATCGATGACAGTTTTCACCATTGACTTTACTGGATTCACCAATTGCTGTTGTTTGATCTTTCATCGACTCAATCGAAGTCTGCAAATTTTCTATGGTTTTCGTTTGATTTATCTATCTTTGAACCAACGATTCAACGACAGATTGCAGTTTTTGACCTTCTTTTCCTTTCAACGGAGTTGATCCCGACACAGCAGTTTTCGACACGGACATCGTCGGAGTACGAACATCAATCGTTGTCTGAATCGTGTTGGCCCCAGAATTCGGTTGTTTTCGTTTCGGCGACGGACTCTCTTTAAGACTCTCCAAACATTCATCACAGACCATTATGCGGCTGCGGTATATGTCTGTATTCGGGATGAATGTCTTCGAGGTACAAATCAATTTTCACTGTTTCACTAGTCAACATGCATCAAAAAAAGCTAAACTTCAACACTTTCCAATACTTTAACATCTATTAAGTCACTTTAATCACAATAGACTGTTGAAAAACTGATACAAAAATCAAAATTTACGTTTACAAATGCAATTAAAAACTTTGTTGACATTCTTCTTCTTCAAAAAAAAAAAAATGACCGTGTCATAATGACCGTCTTTTTCTAAATTTCTCATTTCTCTTTAGAAAAATACAGTCATTGTGAGATTCATCGCTGTACCACCTTTGGAACAAACATTTTAGAGTATTTTATGGCATACGACCCATAAAGCACTAAACGGATCTGTATTTGAAGGAAAACGCATTAGTGTTAAACAGTTGCCATTTTATATCATTTACAATACCTACAATATTCCGGCAAAACAAAACGTTCTCTGATTTTTTAATGGATAATAAAGTTTCAGATATAATTTACTTAACTTTTTCAATCAGCGTGTTGTTCGGTCATGTGATCATTACACTCTTAACATTCTACGGCAACGGCTATTTTAACTGTTTTGATGCAGAATTTTGTTGTTAAATTAACAATGAATTTATTTAATGAGATTCATTACAAGCAAGGCCACTTCGTGGCATACCCGTCATCGGTAAACTTCTAGTCGACATATTTTCTTGTTAAAATTTTCTTGGTGAAAATTGATTATGTTGAGGCGCAGAATGCGTCACCAAAACCGATATCAAATGTTTTGGAAGTTTAATTTTTACTACACTAGCGTCACCTTTTCCTCTTTGAGGTTTTTGTGGGATGCTTCTATTACAGTGACCAATCATTTCGTAAAACTATCGGCCAACGGAAGACGAATTGTTCCTGTTTTATTGCCACAAGCTTTGCCAAATAGACTTTTATTTTTTGCAAAACGTGCAGCGCATGTGTGCGTGCTTGACACCTAACTAATTACATTTTTGACATGAGGTGCAAGAAGTTTTTGGAAATATCATCTGGAAGCTTGGTTAAAGATTGTAACTGGTTGTACTGAAGATGAAACCCTTTAGAAAGGCAGTATTGAGGGTCATCTCGAAACAACAGTGGGAGAACGCGTGTAGGCCCCGACGGTTGATTGCTCCTTGGGGCACGACGGGAGCTTATTATACGGACGTTCCACGCGCACATAACCCATTTCTTAGAATAATGTATATGGAAATCATAAATCAAGCACAACGAAAAATTGTTCGATACGACCGATCGGCCGACCGATTTGTCTTTTTTTTCATAAAATGATATCCAATTTTCCAGGTTTCCATTTTTGTGGTACAGTCAGGGGTAGTGAGATTTCAGCATAAATTTTCTTCAGCTGTTCTTCAGCTGATCCACCCATGCAAAAGCTGAATACGGTCTCTAAACAAATCAAATCTAATCAAATCAAGTGACAATTTATCCCAACTCTCTACATGCCGCAGAACGAGTAGAAGCAAAATATTTTACAAATACGAAATTTCAAGATGGCCGTCATTTTCTAGAAGTGTCATTCGCCAACGAAACTGTATGAATAAGTGACGTGGTGCATCGAGGTGACGTGCGGTGCATCGTGGCGACGCGTAGTGCACCGAGGTGACGCGTTGTACACCGAATTGATGCGTGGTGCATCGAGGTGACGCATGATGCACCGAGTTGTTGCTTCGTGCACTGAGGTGACGAGTCGCGTACCGAATTTTTGTTGTTCAGACGCTGAATGCGTCACCTTCAGTGATATCAGTTATTTTGTAAGTAGACACAAGAAATTGTGTCACTTTCACCCTTTAGGGCTTTTATGACGTCACGGTTAGTGTGATTGATGAGATTAGCGAAGATGTGGTGAAGCCACGGCAATGAACTAGAAGTGGAGATGCCATAGAATGTAAAATCACGCTGATCGATTCTAAGTTTTCTATTTTATTATAAAACTCAATTCTATCGAAATTTTCGGTTTCGTCGTCGCATATCAATTAGAACCGCAAATAGCCGTTACGCAAACCTCGAAATATCAATCAGAACCGCGAAAAGCCGTTACGCAAACCTCGAAATAAGAACAACATTTTTCTAACGTATTCATTTAGATGGACCGTAGCGAGCACGGGCTGGTGGAGCAAATTTCACAACTGGAGAAGCCTTCCGGAAGTGACAATAAAGATATGGTTTCAAAATTGGCGGATGAAAGCCAAGTTGGAAAAACATGTCAGCATGTCGAACTCTCCATAAAATGAGTCCATCAGTGCAACAAAGAAGCCTTTATACCATATGCTTAGATGTATCACTAAAGTAGTAGATTGAGTAAACTCTAACGTTATAGATTGACCACTCCGTTTTACTATCCGCTTTATTATACATCCAGTAACCAATGTCACTCGTGTCAAATAATTCGACTCTATAGACTCTGAAATCCTCATCTTGTGGAGGTGAAGCAGCCGTCAGTGTAAGATTTTGCGGAGCACTTGTGGCTTGCTGCGATGTACCTTCATTGGGCACAAAATTACGTAAAAATCGAAATATTTGATACTGTGAGAATTAGTGGGCAAAATTAGCACGAAGAATTCGAATATTGTACCACACAAATCTCTTGAATTTAAAAAAAAAATAAATTTAGAACGATTACCTTGGGGATGAAGTTGAAAACTTTCAGAGACCGCAAGTGTACCCCAAGAAAAGTGATTTATTCCAATGGATTGAAAAATATGTAGAAGGTTTGTCCCAGAAACAAAAACCAAACTTTTCATTCGCAATACTGGATTTGCAAAATACTAAACTGACAGCTACACCAAAAATATCAACGCCTACATGTGTTGGTGTAAGATTCTACCGCACGAGTTACCTGTCTAGGAATAATTCGTCTAAGCAAAAAACAGATGCACCGTCCGAAGTTTCGGAATATTTGGGTAATAAACTCATTACTGAATGACTGTATTTACTGCAAACAGTGAACCAAAAATACGAAAATTCATTTGGCTGAGCAATATCGGAAATTTGTAATGAAAAGAAAGACAAAATTGGAAAAGATAATTCTTGTCATACACTCAGGTACGTTGGTCCTAATGTAATATTAGGAGGCTAATGAGTTTATTACCCGACGATTCCCAAACTTCGGACGGTTCATTTGGTTTTGTTGTTGTGGTGGAAAATGAAGGTACATATAGTCGCCGATTGCGCAGAGTGGCCAAAGAAGGGATTAAGGGCAATAAAACTTTAATATTTGAGAGGTATTGCATTTCTTTCCAATCTTTGTATTTTTTTAGTTAATCCTTAAGTGCATTCCATGGTAGCGGAATGGATATCGCAACAGTAACACAACTAACCTACTTGAAGAAGGAGCATATGGACGAGTCCTAAGAGTTAAGAATGTTAGCACCGGTAAACTTCCAACGCTGAAGGTGGTCAAAAACGAGCAGGTGACACGTAAATAATCGCGCTTAAAGTCAGCGCATGCAGAGATCCATACTGCAAAAGTTTTTGCATAAATATTTGTGGGACTTGAGGATATCAATTCCACAAGAGAAACATGTGTACTCGATGAGAGTTCAGAATGATATGATTTTATTTAGAATAAGCAACCGTATTTATAGGCACAAAATATTTACAAATGAATACTAGAACGCCACATATGCTTAGCTGGTTCAACTGTTGCTGGCACGTGTGCATTGCCTTGTAGTGATAATACTCTACCTCTATACCACTCTAAACGTAGGAGAACCGGAGTGGGGATCTGACTGACTTTTTTGAAAATAGTTGAAAAATGTGAGTTATTGGAATCTCTGTGAATCCGTCCTTATAACTACAACACGATCGTTCGCGAAATTTACGTTAAGTGATTCTCCAGCGCCATTCGTGTCTGTGCTTAAATCGGTTGGCGTATTTCTCACCAGCAGATACATTCCGTCTTCTTTTGAGTGCGACTGCACTAAAGCAATGTGCTTACTACTTGTACGATTCTGCGCAGCCAGAATTTTGCAGAAGCTTCGGCCACTTTTGAAACGGCGAGAAACGGCACTTGCTTCAAATGGTGCTTCATGGACTTGATATTTGATTCCCATATACCGCCGAAATGAGGTGCTCTTGGTGGGATGAACGACCAATTGAAAAAAAAAATTTGATGCCCTTGTTTGCCGCATGGCTAATCACTTGATTGTAATCCAACATTGACTGTTCGCTTTCAACTGCTAGTACATTCTTGGCTCCAATGAATTTCTTCGAATTATCTGAATGACAGCGTTCTGGTATACCTCTACGACTAATGCGGTCGAAAGCCGCTTCAGTTGTCTGGTCACTAACAACTTCGAGATGGTGCAGCTTTCATAGCAAAACTGAAAAAAAGTGCAAGATATCCTTCATAAACAGGAACCTTCGGTATCGATTTTATAACTTCCCCATTAATGACTATTGGCTTTATGCGTGTGTCCCTCTTTCATTGCTAAATGATGCAAGTGTCTGTAAATAGCCTCAATATAAACAACACACAGACGCCTCGGGTAATAGCGGCTGTGCATCAACAGAGCAATCGGACAGAGAAGGAAAGGCGTCATCGGGCTGAAGTTAGCCCAACGCCAAAATTATGACTAGTAACAAATATGCTTATAAGTACATAAGATGTATGTGATGTGTGTACACTGTACATAACAAATCATATTACATGAAGAGATGCTATCGCTATTATGTACTTATGCCGGCCTCGAATTTGGGTCGGACCCAAATGTTCCTTAACTTTAAATTGTATACATTTGGGTCGGCCCAATATGTTCAGCTTTTATGACTGCCTCGAATTTGGGTCGGACCCAAATGTTCCTAACTTTAAATTTTATACATTTGGGTCGGCCCAATATGTTCAGCTCTTATGACTGCCTCGAATTTGGGTCGGACCCAAATGTTCTTTAACTTTGACGGCCAGTACATCGGATCCATTAGCTTGTTAAAGTTTACCGAAGAACATCCAATACGAAATGATACAAATCTGTATTCGGTGATATCCCGACCTTTTTTCACCAATTTTCGAACGTCAACATCATTAGGTGCAATACCGATGGAGTCTCTGATGTAATTCGTCAAATCCTCTTCTGATGCGTCTCGATGTATTCCAGAAATCCAAACCGCCTTCTCTGGTTTCAGACGAAGTGGTTAGATAGGCTTGCCAATAACATTGTTTGATGTGCCCGTAATAATCGGTTTAACTGTCTTCGGAGTACGTGCATGTGTAGGCTTCGAGAATTTCAGCGTACGTCCTTGTTTAGAAGATTTCGGCGTCCCTTGTTCCATTACTTTCTTGACTCCTTCTTTCGCCACATCAGCGTACGAAATTTTTCTGCTTACTGTGCTTATTTCATTCAACGATTCCTTAATCGATGACAAGTTTTCACCATTGACTTTACTGGATTCACCAATTGCTGTTGTTTGATCTTTCATCGACTCAATCGAAGTCTGCAAATTTTCTATGGTTTTCGTTTGATTATCTATCTTTTGAACCAACGATTCAACGACAGATTGCAGTTTTTGACCTTCTTTTCCTTTCAACGGAGTTGATCCCGACACAGCAGTTTTCGACACGGACATCGTCGGAGTACGAACATCAATCGTTGTCTGAATCATGTTGGCCCCAGAATTCGGTTGTTTTCGTTTCGGCGACGGACTCTCTTTAAGACTCTCCAAACATTCATCACAGACCATTATGCGGCTGCGGTATATGTCTGTATTCGGGATGAATGTCTTCGAGGTACAAATCAATTTTCACTGTTTCACTAGTCAACATGCATCAAAAAAAGCTAAACTTCAACACTTTCCAATACTTTAACATCTATTAAGTCACTTTAATCACAATAGACTGTTGAAAAACTGATACAAAAATCAAAATTTACGTTTACAAATGCAATTAAAAACTTTGTTGACATTCTTCTTCTTCAAAAAAAAAAAAAATGACCGTGTCATAATGACCGTCTTTTTCTAAATTTCTCATTTCTCTTTAGAAAAATACAGTCATTGTGAGAGTTCATCGCTGTACCACCTTTGGAACAAACATTTTAGAGTATTTTATGGCATACGACCCATAAAGCACTAAACGGATCTGTATTTGAAGGAAAACGCATTAGTGTTAAACAGTTGCCATTTTATATCATTTACAATACCTACAATATTCCGGCAAAACAAAACGTTCTCTGATTTTTTTAATGGATAATAAAGTTTCAGATATAATTTACTTAACTTTTTAATCAGCGTGTTGTTCGGTCATGTGATCATTACACTCTTAACATTCTACGGCAACGGCTATTTTAACTGTTTTGATGCAGAATTTTGTTGTTAAATTAACAATGAATTTATTTAATGAGATTCATTACAAGCAAGGCCACTTCGTGGCATACCCGTCATCGGTAAACTTCTAGTCGACATATTTTCTTGTTAAAATTTTCTTGGTGAAAATTGATTACGTTGAGGCGCAGAATGCGTCACCAAAACCGATATCAAATGTTTTGGAAGTTTAATTTTTACTACACTAGCATCACCTTTAACCGTTAACCGTTAAGAACGTTACGGTCCTAAACAATTTTTCAACCGGTAGTGATCACCGAATGGTTCGTGCAAGAGTCACGTTAAATACCAGATTTCAAAGATCACAACTAGTTCAGAAAAGTGAAAGGATTGACGTACAACGGCTTTACACACAAAATGAAGAATTTGCTACGAAAATGACTGCCGAATTAGATAACGTCAACAATCAATGTGAAACATTGGACGAATTGAATACCAAAATCGTCGATACAATAATGGGTTTCATGAAATCCAAATGCAAATCCGTCCAAGGGAAAGAATCAAAACTCAGCAGAGAAACATTAGACCTGATCGCAAGCAGAGCAGAGTTGGTAAAAAACGGAGGACGAGATTCGGTGGAATACCGGAACCTGTCTAAAAGTATCAACAAAGCAAGGAGATCAGATGAAAGAAAATATAATGTCCAATTGGCTCAAAACATAATTGAAGCTAACTGCAATATGAAAGTCCTACGAAGAAAAAATGACAAACGCCAAAAAAAGAA
>NW_023503400.1:0-66267 GCF_014529535.1 Bradysia coprophila
GTGGGTTGGCCTGTAGACGCGCCACATTTTTTTTCATAGTACTTCATTCTCTGCGACTTATTTTCATGTGAACTAACTTCACATTTGTCATTACAGAACAAAATGTCACCATATAAAGTTGGTTCACATGAAAATAAGCGTAGTGACAGCAGTAATTTTATGACAGAATGTACTAACATATGGGAAAACTCTTTTACATTTCTTCTTAGTTTATAAACATCATTCTACTATAATTCAGATAAATTTTCTCAATTCAATTGAGACTGTGATGCCCAAGTATATTTGCAAATACTCAAATATGGCTTATAATTACTACAAAAATTTTGTCTTCTTACTTGATATCTCATTAAAACTATTTATGGTAGCAAAACGTTTTTGCTATGCGTAGAAAGCCGCGATTGGCCTGTAGAGGCGCCACAATTCTTTTCAGTACTTCCTTCTTTGCGCTCTATTTTCAGGTGATATAACTTCATTCTGGTAAATTACCCAAGAAATGTTATAGCAGTGAAGTTGGTTCACAAACAAATAGATCGCTAACATAGGTTTCTTCCATCGTACGGTAAAAACGAATTTTGACAGGCCGAAAACAACCGAACGTCATCCACAGAAGCAAACATAACAGCAACTTAAACAAATTTGTTCGTTAAAACTTCAAAGTGAGTTTGTGTTGGCTTCTCTGTGGATGACGATTGACATTTTGAAACCTATTATAAAATATACGAGAAATGTAATAGAATTCGTGACTGCGAAAGTCTATTACATTTGAGCTAAAGTTTCCTCATAGGGAATCATACCTAACAAATTTTATTTAAATTATCCCTCTACAAATCGAGCATTGGTTCTATTTTGTAGGTATCATCACTGTCATTTCGACACACTGGGCATACGTTGTCCAATCATATTTCGCCAAGTTTTGTTTTATATTGGACCAGGATAGAGGAGTCGCTTTGTACAATTTCATTTTGTTCAATAAAAATCGTAGACCAAACAGTATCAACCGGTGCCACGAAAAACTTCTGCTTTAGCATTACATATGTGAGTAGTTTATTATCTGTAATAATTCTGGTGACCATTTTAAGTGGATTTAGCGTAAATTCTAACCTCAAACCAATTATTTGGTGACGTGAAAGAATCGAATTTGTAAACTTAATCCATTCGAACGGAAACACCGAACATTTATTTATTTTTGTCATTATTTACAGAAACATGGCAAACTATACGCTTCTTGGGTTAGTCCTATTCTCACTAGTATTCACCGCCCTAGCTCTGAAAGACGACGAATGTGAAGGTATGCGAACATTTAATTTCACAGTAATCTAAATTCCTAATTTTTCTTCGTTGTTCAGTGTGTGTAAAGACTGTGGATAATTTCGCCAAATCATTAGATGAAAGCACAAAGAAAGATCCAAAATTGATCGAAGAAGAATTCCGAAAATTTTGTAAAACTTCAAAGAATAAGGAACATCGATTCGTAAGTATTCCACATATACCGCATAAAGCCAATTCGTAACATTCTCTAATGAAATTCTGTTACCGTTTTCAGTGTTACTACTTAGGCGGTCTTGAGGAATCAGCTACAGGTATTTTGGGTGAATTGTCCAAGCCGTTGAGTTGGTCGATGCCAGCCGATAAAATTTGTGAAAAACTAAAAAAGAAAGACGCTCAAATCTGTGATCTCCGGTTCGAGAAACAAATCGATTTGAACACAGTGGACTTGAAAAAATTAAAAGTTCGCGACCTGAAGAAAATCTTGAACGATTGGGATGAATTATGTGATGGATGTCTAGAGAAAACTGATTACATTAAGAGGATAGAAGAACTAAAACCAAAATACAGCAGAACTGAATTATAATTAGTGATGGTTAGGGAATCTTTAATTTATTGAAAATTAAACCGAATTAAAACCAATTCTTTTTTGTATACCATTTTTGCATTTCAATTTTCATCATCATCAACAATATACGGTGTGAGAACCTCCGGACATGCACCATTAGTAGGACACGTATTGTTCTTTCATTGGTAAACTTTATTATGAATGAAATAACAATATGGTCCGTCTGCTGGTACCTATTAGAACATACTAGAGTGCCCCAAACATTGTGGTTTTAATCAGTAACTGATGTCAAAAATATTTAATTTACTCAAAAAGACATGTATCAGTCAATGACTGATTCAGTCATATATATGTACTCTATGCATTAGAAAAAACAATGAAATGTGTATGTAGTAGTACCTTTTCTGAAACATCAGAGATAACTGGTGTTCTTTAAGAAAAGATTAGGAGATTTTCTGAATTATCTGAGAAAAGTGATTAATAGCAGCAGGTAAGTGTAATGACATAATTATAAAAAGATGCTGACAATGATCAGAACTCTAAATGATATCAAAATCGATTAACCATCGATTATAAACCGTTAATGCGACAAAATTAGGTATGATATAGCCTCTCATTCATATTAAATTTTTCTATGTAAAGTTATATTAGCCAGAGCCCGGTACGGGCATGGAAATATGGGGTATCCTGGTAGCCTAGTTGTCGGGAAATTTGTATACCGGGAAATCGAGTCTTCCCTAAACAAAGCGCCGGTAACTGTATGAACTGAGAAATCAGTTTTAAGTTTTTGGTGACTCTGTTACCGTGTACATTATTTCTATGCCCAGTCTGGTACTTGTTTGGTAAACCAACTTTCTCTTAACCTGAAGTTATTTTGTCTTCGATAACCTGACCTGCTCGGAAATTATCCAAGAAATTTATTTAAATCTCTAGAAAAAAGTTAGGACAAATCAAGTAACATATAACTGAAAATTCTGTAATGATTCTATAATGCGCTTGCAGTCTGAGAAAGGCTAATTGTATGGTACACTGTTTGCAGTAGGTGTTTCACCCCAAGTTAAAGGAAAAGTTGAAGAAAAATTATTAAGCAACACTTGCCACTTGACTACGTTCTTACTATCATCACTAACATATTCATAAAACTTGTTATGCTTATTGAACGGGGATTTTTTTCTCGTTCAAATAAATGCGCCACAAAAAATGTGTCAAATAAATTTAGCAAACAGATGACGCCAGTGTTTCACAGTATTGACGTTTTGCCTGTGGAAAAAATTGTATGTGAGTCACTTTTCTCAGTTTGTCTTGAGTTTTCTTCGATGCAATTTCTTAATTCGCTTAAAAAAGTTGTATTAACACACCAAACTTCAATCAATCGCAATTTACAATCAATTTCAATGTCTACTAAAGTGTCGCGAAAATATAATTTAAGTGGATCGTGTGTGTGTATTACATTGTGAAAAGGAAATTCATTCATTAAAATTGTAAAAAGTTTGTGCCGCAAAATTGCATTTACAAGCAATAAAAAAAATCAACACGAAATATAGTCCATCGTTTAATCTTTTGTGTGCTTAATGTAAGTAAATTATGTGATTACCTAGATGCTATGAATACTGATGGACTTCGTAAATTCAATTGAAATTTCCACTAATTCGGATTATTATCGACAAAATACATCGTTCACGTAATGTAACTATTTAACCTTTTATATTAAGGCGTTCCTCATGCTGCACTATTTCTTAATTTAATCTCTTGTTACTCTGTTCATATTCAATTTATCTTTGTTATTGTTGGTTGAATGAGCGATTCGTTGTTTCATTTCTAGTAGGAAACAAAATTTTGAAATATCTGCGATTACATTGTTAGATACGTGTGTTTATCGATGTTGCCCGTGTCACGTCAATGCACTTCGGCACATTCGTTTCGTCCATTCATTATCCAATAACAAATCTACATTGTATATCCCATACATAGACGCACAAACATCTTTCAGTGAAACGTTTTTTTTTCCTCTTCCACTTTCTACGTTCCCTCAATACTACATTTATTGTTCCATTACACACTACGTGCAATGTTCTAACAAAATAATGATGGAAACGAAATTTTCAATAGAGTCATGTACGTATAATTTGATTGTTGTCGCCGCCTCACCCAGTTTCAGTTCTTTTCGTGTCATGCCCAAAAGTTATATTTCCATTCTAAAGCAATTGAAAGGCATAATTTGATGTGGTTACTGTATTTGTGCAACATAATCTATGTGGTAATTGGTATACATGTAGTATTTGTTGTTGTTGGAATGCGGTCGATTGAGTATATATACACAACGCGGTGTAATTATCCTACCGTCTCGTCACCGCAATCATAATCAAACAGAAAATACCAGTTTCACACAGTAACTTATTTCGTACCTTTAAGACGGTTAGATTCTTAATCTTATCGGCAGTACGAAAATTTATTTGATTGACTGATAGGTTGATGGTAATTTCATGCACTACGTTAGTAATCTGTCATCGATTACGCGTAGTTATGACGATAAAAGTAAATGAGGAGCTAGTGCTCGTTTGTATAGTTGGTTAAGCTTAGGGTATTTTTGTCGAATATTTTACTGGAAAGTCAACTGAAAAACTTACAATGACAGAAAAGTCAAAATCGACATGTACATCTAGATTTTCCATTTTAGTACTTCATTCCTGTTGGGAGCGAGTGCCTAACGAAAATTTCGATAAACAATGTCTAGATTTTCATTTGTTCAACGAAAATGTTACCTTTCTCTCCCTCTTCATTATTGAAATGCATTCAAAACTTTATCTGACGAAACAAAATATTTGTCGACATCGAACCGTTTCCTTGTTTCCCCGCAATGTACTTTCTTCGGAAACAAAACAGGCTCAATAATACATTCCAAAAACTGTAAATGGTACCAAGAAAACTGATACGACTTCATATCATTCGCTACGAAGACAAAATCTTCAATTTTTACTTAATTCTAAATGCAGTCAATCCACCTGCTTTATGTCTGATAAAATAGTAATTAATGTTTAGTATCTCTTCATCCATAAATACAAATTTAATCGTTTCCCTTTTCGAAGATGTTTGTTTTATTTATTCCGATTTTTTTTTTGAACTTTGATTTATCAGTCAGATCCGTTTGATGCCATACATACATCGATTGATCTCAAGTTATAATTTTCTGTTTATTTTAAACTGTTTAGAGTGTAGACGCTTAACGAACTGCGTGTTTTTTTATTGACAAAATTTCATTCAAGTTTACTCTTATCCGCTTAATAGTAGATGTACAAATAATGCATTTCAGTTTGTATGAAACTGATAAATATTTGAAGATGTTTCCTATAGATGATAACGCTACTTTTCCATTTCCATTTTCCATTTCGTATAATTATATTGTTGGACGGAAACGGGTAACCATCTGTTATCGGCATTAACGACAGTAATAAGTGATGAGTTCTAGTTAGTAATCTTTAAATGATTAAATGAAGCAAATCCTCGATTGATAAACAATAGAAGTAATAGATTTGGTTATCATTATATGTTTGTCTCTTCTGGAAGTTTAAACCTCTTCATTCAAGCGAAACTGGTACGTTAGTTTTACTCAACAGCTCGGTAAAGTTTAACTTATTTCACCACTGAAAAACTTTACCTCGGCTTTCAGACTAGACAAACTTTCATTTCTTTGGGACATTTGATTGAATTGACATCTAGTTTCATCTAGCTTGGCTTGGATCATGAAATTATGTATAAAAAAATCCCACTCATTTTCTACTCGATTTTCTACATGTGCCCACTATTCCAAAAATGAAAGTAAAATTCTGAAATTTTGAGTGCACCACAAGAGGTTATCAACATTATTGCGAACACTAATTGTTCTAATTGAGAGATTTAGTAGAAATGAGCAGATAAACAAATAAGCAAACAGATGAATAATATAGTAAACAAACAATAAAATCCACTAATGATTCGTGATATTTGAAAAAAATATATTCTTTATTGGACCATGCATTATAAGTGAAACGAGTTTTCTAATTGCCTTGGCTAATAACAAAAACGCATTTCATTATTACCTTTAATGGGTAAATAGTTTGTCTCCTTGGAACTGCGTGACCTGTTTCTTTGTTCGAATATCGAACAACTGTGAGTCGCTATTAACTGGATAAATGACTTTACAGAAAATAATATTCTATCCGTAATGATTCTTGATAAATTCAATTCCATCGAAATGGTTATCTCGGGATTATTCTCATAGAATTCGACTACATAGAGCCCGTAATATACAAAAATCCGTTAAGTGCACGATTATTGTTTGATATTGCTAGAAAAACGAAACATCATTATCATTCATTATTGCTTTGTGCACCATTGATTTGAAGCTAAATGATTTTTAAATTGAAGAAGTTAGCGTTCTCATTAATGAGAGATTATTATGTGAACCGACAAATGACTACAACCAGACATTTCATGTTGTTTTCGAGATTCATACACTGGTTCTGTCTCTATAATTGTCTTTATTCATTTTTCTGCTGGCTATGACATAATGGACAAAACAAGATAAATTTTTAACAGTATCACACATGTGACCTCATAAAGAATTAGAGCCGAGTGATAACAAGATTGAATTGCATAACTCGATAAACAGTTTTGAACGACACAGCCCAACCAACTCAATATATTCAATTTGTCTCGTTTATTCATTACAACATATACCGCCAAATTATATATTTAATCGACCGAACATAATGTATCTACTTAAAATTTCCTAACGCCGAATTATATATAGAAATTTGTTTGGGACATGAAATAAACTTAAGGTCAAGTATATAATCTCATCATTCTATTTTAAAGTACCCGTACTCGCTTAACATACTATAATAACTGTTTAGTCGTATGTTTCTGATAAAACGTAGATGATGTTCTGAGAACGAAAAAAAAAAAAAACTGAAACCGTTCGTCTCGAATATAAACATATTCATTGATAATCATACTTCCAAAGTCCATGCGAGACATGAATTCTAAATAATTCCCGATCAGCATGCACATCAGTTTATATTGACCGCAGAGATGACTGTTAGCTGTTCACATTGCTCACTTGTATTCTACATTAGCGTCGTCATATAATTAAATTAATGATTTAAATTGCTCGTGAATGAATCACTTTGGCCTCTAACAACGACAAACGATATCATTTAGAATAATTCATTATTTTTCATCTTACTTTTATTGTAATAAAAATTGTCGAGAGAATAAAAAGTTTTTATGGCTCAGAAATTAAAATATTTTAGGAATAATGTCGGTGAATGTGGTATTATATCTGCACCAGCAGTCAAGGTTCCCTTCCAAAAAAAATATATATTATTTTGATTCTATTATGTATAAACTCGGTGTAGATGCCATGTTTTCAAATCATGTTATTTATCATCGTTAACATTTTGTGTGTTAATGGTTTCCATCACTTTATGGTTCACCATCTCTTTATTACAATAACAAATCCTTTATCTCCGGTTAATTCATTCGTATTTTTACTGGTTCGTTGGACTAATGTAAATAATGTGCACGAACAAGCACAAACCTTAAAAAAAATTGAAATTTCTTCCTGCATCCTCATCGGATATATTTTGTTTATTTATTGTTACAGAATGTTATGCGACTACGATGTTGTATGTTAATTTTGTTTTTAATTTTTTTGAACAGATTTATTGTGTTTTTATCGAGGGGTGACGCACTTCCATTTAATCCATTTAATCCATTAAATCCATTAAATCCATTTAATCCATTTAATCCAAAAAAAATTTTTAGTTTTACCGAAATAATTAGGCTACCCACCTGAAAAATTTGTAAAGTAATTGCGAAAAATAGATTTGCACGATCCCCAGCTCGTTTAAGTACTCGTGAGGTATAGGAAAAGAATTTTTGTGAAAAATGGTATTAAATTTATTTAATCCATTTAATCCATTTAATCCACTTTACACCAAAAACTCCTAAAAGTGGATTTTTTCGCTTTTTAACATTGTAGTATGAGTTGTAGTACGTGGTTCGATCAAAATCAACAATTTTTAAGACTTTTACAGTATTTGGTAAAATGAACTTTTTTCCTATTTAATCCATTTAATCCAATTTTTATTCCATTTAATCCATTAAATCCATTTAATCCATTTAATCCATTTAATCCATTTAATCCATTTAATCCATTTAATACCATTTAATCCATTTAATCCATTTAATCTAGAAGTGAGTTACCCCTCGGTTTTTATGATTATTTTTGATAAATTGTAGAAATGCGTGCATAACTTACACAATTAAGTGTTTTTATTATTTAAAAACTCGAATTTTTAATAAAATGAATTAAATCTGTAAGTGGTTTGTCCTCTTCAAAAGAAATACATAAAGTGAAACTTTACCTTGGCAGTGTAATTAAGCACCCCAAGTAGTCTCCCGAGTAATATGGGTATATAGAATCTTAGAGACTGAAATTATAGGAATAAACAAAAGTGTTATATTGTTGTGGTTTCTTCGTTATTTTCTCCAAACTGTTCACTCTTATTAAGTTTTAAGTTGATAAAATTCAAATGTTCTAACATAAATTTTAAAAAATACGAGATTTGCTAATTCACAGTTTCAAACGTCGAAAGTTAGAGTCTCTTAATTATGCTCCTATGTAGCTATGTCAACAATGTTTAGAAGAAATTCATGGTTTCTAGATTTCGAGAAACAGTAAAAATGTTGCCGTATAATGATGGAATCTGTTACCTCTTTTGTTGAAAGTATTGCCTAATGTTTGATATTTTTTTTATTTCATTCGAGTAAACATATACTACTCTATAAACCACATCGCTTATTTTTCGATGTTCTTTGCTGTTGATAACA
Source organism: Bradysia coprophila (assembly GCF_014529535.1). Lineage (NCBI taxonomy): Eukaryota > Metazoa > Arthropoda > Insecta > Diptera > Sciaridae > Bradysia > Bradysia coprophila. The sequence continues at coordinate 8,708 of NW_023503400.1, forward strand.
GCTAATTAGCCGTTTCGTCTCTATTCCTCATTCAACTTGTCCAGCGACTTAAATGAAAACAGAAAAACTTACAGAAATACAGCATTTAAGCTTTCGTAACAATGTCTCTTCGGCATACTGCAAAAGAGTTTGGCAGCCGGATCAGACCATTTGCGGCGTTTCCTTTTTATGGAAATTCGGTGGAAACGATATGTAATTATTTTCTTTCAACCATCAACCATCAATGCTAATTTCCAAAATCTGTGAATGAAAACACAGCAATATTCTTCGTCAAGGAAATGTGTCCTCATCATCATGTCATATCGTTATTACTATTTCAGACAGTTGTTATTACTTTTTACATACATTCGTGCAACCTACCCCAAAACCTTCACTTTCGTTTACAAAACAACATCATTCGTATGACATTTACATATTCCATTACCCACTCGGCTTAACATTGTTTGTCTTGTACTTTATTTGGTTTATTCAGTTGTTTATTTATATCACATCAGACAAATCAGATGATACAATCCCATATCAAACACATAAATCTCTTGCCATATCATCAGTATGACCGTTAGTTGGTCGAGTTAAATTAATAAACTCATTATTAATATTGAAAAATTGCCTGTAGTTTCCGTATTCACCTCTGACTCCGCCGAGTGTTATTTGTATGGAAAATATTTTATTATACAAACAACAGTAAAATATGTGATAACATAAATATTGAACCGAGTGTCCCAGTTGGTGATAATAATTGGTCTAAAAATAAAATACAAAGTTCACCATTCCATATGACACTATAAACGAATATCAAGTCGATGTTCAGCCGCTTGGTTTGAATTTATTTTGATTCTTTTTTTTTAAATACTGTGTGATACGGCGATGGTCTAATTTATTGTTTGGCTTTGTGATGTATACAAGTATGCGATGTCGCTGTCGCTCAAATAAGCTTTCTGAGCTTAAAATCTCTAAATGATGCACTGTATGGACGAGTAAAGTATTGACTATCTTTCAAACTAAGAGCATTTGAATCTGAGAAATTCTGTTTATTTCGGTTGCTTTTCCTTGAAAATAACGTAAATAATTAATTTACCTCAGAATTCTACTTTATTGTTTAAAATTTACTTTTAGAACGAATGCAGATTTACATAAATTGTTGAAGAAAAAAAAATTATTTAATGCCAGCGAGAGACAGTCTACCACAATTTAAATTATATAATTTATTGTCGGTTCGCTTTATTTATTTGTTAAACAATTAATTTCGTTTACATAGGAACATGAAATCGTCTTCGTGTATAGTATGTAGGAAAGCAGATTAATTTCAACTTATGAGTTAGTCTCTCAGTGGTTGTAGTTTTATTCATTTCGTGGCTACAAAAGTTTTCCGTTTATTTTCCGACCACATTCACTGAACAAATATTGCCACCATATATATACAGAGTCAGCAGAGGTAGGATTTGCAACGATAAATAAAGTAAATTTTACCTTTCGTTTCAAAAATTTAACCGACTGAGTCTCCATCGTGCAGACTAAAGCTCTATAAATTGCACGTTTTAATGGACATAACCGAGTCTGCAATTCTATTAAAACAGGATTTTAAATTACATCATTACATCAATGTCATAATTCATTTTCTTTCTATGAAAGCTGTTTAACGATTAATGAATGATAAAAAAAAAGTTCAAATGATTTACGGGCTTGGTTTTTTTTTTATCGCAGATAGATCTACGAATTGATTAGTTCGGCATTTCTATGACCCCACCTTTAGCGTGATGGAGATCGAAAAATCTACCATTTTCTCCTATCCGATTTTCACCCATAGCTAAATTATAGGCAAACGTAGACATGAACATTTCATAGATCGATTAGCCATAACTCAAATCGGTTTATATACTCCTTTTGAGGTTTCTTACTAAAGCATTTAAAGAGCATAAGAACACCTTATTTGCCTGATACGAAATGCAAATGCGTGTAAAGCCACAAATCTTTAGTCGATTTAATTATGAAGTCGAACTTGAAATATCAAACATGAGACCATAGAGAGAGAAAAAAAAACTTTTATTTGGGTTCTTTATGATTTCGGGCTAAAACACGCAGCCCCGCCACACATAATTATCAATTAGTGAATAAGGTTGTAATAAACATCCACATTACGTCATAATTTCAACATAACAACAACATAAGTCATTATCAGTCAGTGGTATGCATAATTTTTCGATTTCAAGAAATTTGACACGAAGCTTTTAGTGAAATTATAATGAGCCGAGAACATTTTTTCAGAACCAATTTAATTTGAAGGAAGGAATGTGAGTGAAGTAATCTTTTCGAAATAAATGTACCTGCCATGCAACCTGATGATTGCGTTGACATTGATAAGAGTGTTATAACATTTTCCGTAAAGCAATCCATAATGCATTACTAACAATGTTTTCTGAGGTGATAAAGTTTGGGTTGAAATTTATTTAATTCTTTTAGTGCAACATAAAAGCGACTGTTTCTAATTGTTCACTTCTGTCTGACGTATTTTAAACTTTTAACTCATTGATTAGTGTTGGCGTTTCTCAAAAGTGTGGGCAAACTGTCATCGTGTGTTTGAAGATAGTCGATAGTCGTGTTGTAGGTTTCCAGACTTAGCTTAACCGCTTATCACGACGTTCTTCCGTAATTCAAATGGAAATGACTTTAATCCGACCAACTCAACCGAGTCCAATACAGCAAGTTTAATCCACGAACCAGAACGTACGCATTCATTGGCCATTTTTTATGACAACGCACGAAGCATCACGAACAAAAAGAACATTTCCATGAAAATCGAACTATCCATATACAAGTTGCTTTGTTTCACGGAATCACAGCTTAGCGGTGGACAATCCAGCAGTGTGTATTTCCCAAGCATATTTAATGTTTATCGTTGCGATCGCAAAATTCAGACATTGAGGCGTTCTGGTGGCGTAGCGATTTTGGTGCATTGTTCATTACAAAGCAGATCAATTGTGTTCACTTCCACACTCGATTCCGACGATGAGAGCGAATTTCTAGCGGTTGAGATACGTATAAAACCACAGCCATTAATCGTCTATGTATGTTACCTCAGCATTTTCAACCTGGAAGTTGCACTGAAGCATTATCATCGGGTAAAATTCATCGTAGAGAATTATCGTAGTCATAAAATTATTGTCATGGGCGACTTCAATCTGCACGACATAAATTGGACAAGTGATGATGATGACGAAAACGTATATTTGCCACACGCTACAGCAGATACGAGTATGAGCGGAAATCGATCTAGATATCACACCGACGCACTTGACTTCTTGGACAAAATGCTTAGCCTGCCTTTATCTCAAATATCGAATTTCCGAAATAGATCTTCAAATGTGTTGGACTTGGTTTTCGTGAATAATTCAAGCGATTTCAAGCTAAGTGAAGACAACTACACCATCATCGACAAAACGCAACAAGACACCTACCACGTCCCATACGAAATCAAATTAGATTATTCGAAATCATCATCGATTGCGGAAACTATCACCGTTCGACAATATAAACGAGGAAATTATGAAAGGATGTCACACCAATTAGAAGCAATTAATTTCCAGCACGAATTTAGCGTGAGAGACGACGATTCAGCATACGAATTTTTCATTCAGACTATGCAATCTCTGATTGAGCAGAATATTCCGACAAAAACGATCAAGAAATACTCGAACAGACCAAAGTGGTGGAATCAACATTTGCAACATTTGAAAAATCGCCGTAATAAACTGCACAAGCGGAAGGATGATGGGTTGACATCTAAGGATGAATATTTGGCAGCAGAAATAGCTTTCAGTGATGAATGCGACCGTCGTTTTAATGAATTTAACCTGCACACACAAGAAAACATCAAGTCAAACCCGTCGGAATTTTGGAAATTTGTTAAAATCAACGGTGGTGTTGAAAAGTATCCAGATGTAATGAAACTTGATGATAAAATTGGCACAACTACGGATGAAATAGTCAATCTATTTGCTGACTATTTCGAATCTATTCACGTACCCGACAATGGAAACTGGAACTTCGACGATATTTATATTCCAATAGATGGTGCAGAGGATATTAATCTATCGTTGTTCGACATTGAAGCAGCAATACATTCGCTTGACTGGAAGGGTGGAGCTGGACCTGATGACATCAAGCCGTTAGTGATCAAAATGTGTGCATCAGCTTCAACGTGGCCTATTTGGCTATTATATCAAAAATCGTTCGACTCTGGAAAAATTGCGGCCACAGCGAAAAGGTCGCGAATAGTTCCGGTACATAAGAAAGGTGACAAATCGAACATTAGGAACTACAGAGTTGTTGCCATTCAAACGATGATTCTTAAAATCCACGAAATTGCCGTAAAGCGGAAGATCAGCGGAAAAATCCAGCCTCAACTGAAAAGTGCTCAGCATGGATTCAGGGACAAAAGATCAGTCGTAACGAATCTGCTCGGGTTATCTATACTGGCACATACTGCATTTGAACGATCAGCTCAGCTTGACATATTTTATGGTGACTACTCAAGTGGTATTCCGACCGCATCAGAAAATTGTCACGACCATGTCGATAATGAAGTTCGAATTTTTGTTAGGACATCATAAAATTTGATTTTGACAGTTATGTTTTCCGAAACGCGTTATCGAGCCGCGAGCATTTAACTTTGACATTCGTAAAATATCACGCGTAGAGCAAAACAACTAAAAATGGCCAAAATAAATTCGTCTTTGGAAATATCGTTAGACAGCACTACAGGTAACATTTTCAACTTTCTTAGAATTTCAATCTTCAATGTACTAAAGAAAGAAATTCGTAGACAATAATGGTTTCCCTGCTAAAAACCAAATAAAGAATGATGAACTTGCTACGGACCCGTTTATGGACAAAGTAATACAGAAATATTTGAAACACAATTGGAAGTTTACTGAACTCGAGGACATTACGGATTTGTGCAATGAAAAACGGGAAAATTGTGATAAAATTGTTTCGTGAGAATCGAGAGTTGGTGGAAATATTTTATTTCGTTGATTGTGATGATTGTGACATTGCTACACAAGTGGACCACGAGAAGTCAAATAATGTGACGTTCTTAAGACGACAGAAAAGAACTTTTTTGTGAGCTTTCCGATTGAGGAGCAAATCAAGAAGAGTTTTAAAGCCAACTGGTCGTACATCTCTAAATTCAATACTTTCGGCAACACGGCATCAGATGTACACGATGGCGCAATTTTGAGGAACATACTTGAACAGTACCGCAAATCATTTGTGAATATCTTGTCGTTGAGTCTAAATGTGGATGGTGCAAATCGGTTCAATTCCAATGCTTTATCCGTGTGGCCAATTCAACTTTTGCAAAACTACCTACCACCAATCATACGGTTCCTTCCGGATAACATAATTATCTCTGGCCTTTACTACAACAACGTCAAACCGAATTGTCAAAAAAATTTACTGCCGTTGGTCGAAGAATTAGCACATTTGAAGGAAAATTAGATCCAAGTCACAATCGAGGACAAGTACCTCATTTTTAAGCCAATCATCACAGCTGCAATCGTCGATTTACCTGCGAAGAGTATTCTTCAGCAAACGAAACCATTCGGGGGCTACGACGGGTGTACATACTGCGAGAATCCCGGCCAACAGATTGTGACTGAGAAATTAAAAAAACAGATGAAAAATGGCAGATCCGCTGGAAAGGAAAATTCTGGTTTGGTTAAGTTTGTGCGTTATTTGGAAGGAGATGACGAGTATAAGCTAAAAGACGAGATCGAGAACGTTAGCTGTGCATTCATCTACTCACGGGAAATCAATCGGCGGTATAAAAGGTAAGCATTAGGGGAATCCTAATCTAACGATCTTTCAAGTTGCTGAAAAAGTTTTCAAGGAAATTATAAAGTGGAAAATCAAGTCCAAATTTGCCAAATTTTGATCTAACTGCCTGGAAGAAAATTTTATCTCCATGTCGCATGACGGTATTTCAATCTTCGGATCAGACATACTTTTGGTCCGTACAAAGTAGGAGGGTCTTATGCGTTAACTCTTCCATTTGTAACACGTCGAGTCGGAGGCTCTCAGTAAAAGGAAACCTTTATTTTTGCCTACATTTGTCAAATCAGCAAAAAAAATTTCGTCTGTCAGTACGTACTGGTCCTTGCTATGCTTAAACTTTAATTCACTTTCTCATCATTCAATTTTTTACATTTCCAGGTGTCTCTTGTTTGTCTCGGCCCGGCGAAGCGATTAATTTCGTTCAGTTGTACTTCGACATCCGTCCGTTCTACATCTCTCCAAAGAATAGAGAAATTCGAATGGAAAGTTGATAGAAATAAAACCAACGTCAAGCATCGTTCGCAGACCCCGATCTTTGGACCAAAGAAAGAATTTCAAGGCGAGTGAGTACAGATCGCAGTTACTTTACTATTCGCCAGTGTGTCTTCTTGGTTGTGTTCCCAATCGAGAACATGGTGATGGTGATTCACCTATTGAAGCATATCTCCCAGAGTGTGCAACAACACGGACCATTGTGGGCACATTCAGCATTTGTGTTCGAGCGAAACAACGGTTGTTTACTGAAAATGGTCAATGGAACTACAGATGTGCTTCACCAAATGTCGACAAAAGACGTTCTTAAGAAGTCGTTAAAAACAAGCCCCCACCTGAAAAAAGCTATTTTGAAAGGCGACAACTTTTATTGGTAAAAGTCTTACCATTGTTGAGTATGGCTTGGTTGTCCTGTGTATCGTCAATCGTAAGACTACAAACCTATCAAACAATTCATTGGATGAGATTTTCATTGGATGTTTACAAACGGTGTAAATTTAGAAATGGCATTTTTACCAGTTTTTGTATACGAGACCCAAAAAGTCGATTAACTATTTCATAAGGTTGTCTGGAGGACAGATTGGTGCACTGAAATTCTATTCAAAAAATGTCGAAAGAAAGTACGTTTTCATGGAAGAATACGAGGTCGTCGACAATATTTATCACATCGAGAAAGTTCAATCATGGAAGCGATTGAACTTGTATCAGAAAAATTAATTTTTATGCAAGTTGGATTGTGTAAATATGATGTTGCTCCCCCGAATCCATACGAAATTGAGTGATTGCATCAATTTTTATTTCTCGTGCAATAAACTGGATTTAATTTGAACTCGGCCTTTTGACTCATTCCAGCGTATTTGTTTTCGTCAGAAATATTCGGTTTGTCAATTTGAGTTTCAGAAGGTAAGGATTCAATCAACTTTTACATTTCGCTTTTCGAACATCTGCGCATTCGTAAACCTAATAAAATCGTAGAGCTGGTACAATACAATTCGTAAACCTCTTACGAGGTGTAATTTGCAGTAGTTTTGTAAAGTTGTGGTGCAAATCTAGCAACCATCAAATACAGCTCAGTTTCTTACAAAACTTAGTGGAACTTAACTCTCAAGTTCACGGAATATACATTACTCGTGACTCGTCCTGAAATTTGATTTTGTAAAAATAACTAAGGAAAGGACTGAGCTTAGTGATAGAAGTGAAAAATAAAACAAACTTATTGAAGACCTATACGAGCAGTGTATATTCAATTTGAAGATTCGTCCAATGAAATTCCTAATATTAAAACTACACTGCAACACTGCATCTTTAAGTTTTAAAATTTAAGTTCACCCCTTAACAATCTTCCATTAAAGTTGCTGAAAGAAATACTGAAAGCCTCAAACGAAGGACACTCGCACATGTAGAAGACTGTACAGTTATGTACTATCGTTTTAGCTATAAGTTCTGATGTCATACACCTTATATGTACACTTTCATTGCAATATGTGACCCAGTGAATTATGCGTAATTTGGTACACAATGTTCTACATTACATACACAACGAATTCATACTTAAATCTCAAATAAGATTCGATGAACAGAACTTAACATAAAAAGCCAGTTTATTTCAATTGGTCCATTTTTTGTTAGAAACTAACTCAACAAAATTTTAAAATATTGTTCGAATCGGTCAAAGGATAGCTTGAACTCATAAATTTTGATTTCAGCTTGCGTTCTTTCGAATATGATCAAGATAATATTTGTCTAAACTATCAAAGCGTAAATCGCGACGTTTATTTAAAACCGATTTGAAGGCTCATGATTTGATACCGGTGATTTTACAATATAACGACTTCGTATGTATAATCTCTGTTTTTTTTTTAAACAAAAATTGCTACACGAGCTATACTATGCCACTTTTTCCACTTAATATGAAACTACAAGCTACCGTGTATTTATATGTATAGACATCCTACTCTATGAGAGTAGAGCGAAGGAAGAGAACCAAAATAAACGCACATACCTCTACTAGCAAGTGGTAGAGTTTAAAATGATGCTTCGGAATTATTACCGTCTTTTATATTAAAACATCAATATTCATTCTGACAACATAGATTTTCAAAGGCGAAACAAAATCTAGACTTTGTATTGACCAATAGCATAGCATTGTAGCGAAGTCAGGAGTATCGTCACGGTGATTTTGAAATGATATGGATATTTACCTTTAGTCTGTTGTATTACTAGCATAGTAAGGTAACTGCCCGTACGAGCAGTGTATATTTAATTTGAATATTTGTCCAATGAAGTCTTAAATATTAAAACTAAGCTGCAACACTGCACTGCACTGTATAGCTATATAATATAGCAATAGGTTATCGTGTTACAGCTGTTTCATTTGTGAGGTATTGCTATACCGAATGTAGCGCGCTGTAATTTTGTTCGAAAACTAGAACTGATGTCGTTACATGGCGCTAATATAAGGGGCTGTTCACACATTACGTTACGCTATTTTATGGAATTTTTGACACTTCCCTCCCCCTGTCACGCAAAAAAGGTCAATTTTGACCCAAATTTGTCAGAAGCATCACGTTTGGCTGTACCTTCCTCCCCCCATTACAGCGTGACGTAATATGTGAACAGCCCCTAAGTATTTTTCGGATTTCGCTTATGGTTTCATTTGTACTTCGTTCGGGCTTTCGTGATTGCACTCTTTCTAAGATATCACTCTTAGCATATAAATCTAGTAAATTTGAGGGTACTTCGTATGAGTTATCGTGATTGCGATATTTCTGAGGTCCAAAAATTTGTAGAAACTGACCGTTTCGCATAGAGGAATTCTTTTGAAAAACAGCCCGGATCAAAAACCGAAAACTTGCACTTTTCTTAATTCAAAATTTCTCCGGGTACACGAGCCGTACAGTCGTGTGGGGTGTCATTAGAAAGATAATCACATGTACTATTAAGCCGAATAGAGACTCATTGGTTTTAAATTAATCCACACTGAAATATGTGCAGTTGAAGTTTTCTTGCACTTTTCTTGCCAATATTTCTCCAGATACACGAGCCGTACATGGTGGTGTGGGGTATCATTTGAAAGGTAATTTTATGTGCTTTTGGGCCAAATAGAGTCTTATAGGGGTTTAAAGCATCTACGATGAAATATGAGAAGTTGAAATGTTAAGTACCCATATTTCATGCATATGCATCCAAACCCCATAAGACTCTATTTGGCCCAAAAGCACATAAAATTACCTTTTAAATGATACCCCACACCACCATGTACGGCTCGTTTAACTAGATATTGGTAAGAAAAGTGCAAGTTTTCTGTTGAAAGCTTCAACTGCACATATTTCAGTGTGGATTAATTTTAAAACCAATGAGTCTCTATTCCGCTCAATAGTACATGAGATTACCTTTCTAATGACGCCCCACATGACGGCTCGTGTACCTGGAGAAATTTAGGCAAATTTTCGGCTTTCGATCACCTTTCATCAGCCATAAAAGCTTCGAAGAATTTTTTTGAGAGTGGTTTTGGCTTCTAGGGTCGAAGTCCTTTCTAGGTACCTATAAAAAGTTCCACTAGAAAACGCGCCCGATTTCGGTAGGCTGTTTTTCAAAAGAATCCCTCATAAGGTTTTCAACAGTAGTAGTAGGGTAATACGCTAGTATTTTACAAAAGTATTAAAATAACGGTCCCTCACACTAGAGAGATATACCCGCTAGGATCTCAAACGCAATAAGGTGAGAGACTTAATAGGATCACGTAAAAACAAGATGAAGGATTCACTAGGGTTACGGGTCGTACCTGGCAACCGTCATCCGTCAGTTGTGACTGTATTTACTCTCCTCGTTTTACGTTTAGGTCGAACACCGAAACACAATATTTTTGTATTCTTCCTTTTATTTAATTACATTTCACAGGATACATTTACCGTTCGTCAAATTTCAAATTACGATTATTTGACTAGCTTACATTACTTGACAATACGACAATATTTCATAAAACATCTCGTCTTACATCTCCTTCAATTGCTTCTTAGAAATATTTTTAATTCCTGACGCCATTAGCCGGTTGATGTTGGCCTCTTTAAGTCTCTCGCCGTGTGATACTGGGTCAATATCGCACTGTGATATGCGGTCAATGAACAATTCTTTCACTCGGTCATATTTTTCAGGGGTTATTGGATCCTTTGCAGGGTGTCGTTTCACTTCTTCGCCATCCGCCGAAAATTCAACCCTTTCACTTGTGCCTTTAACCGACTTCTGACACAAAACGGAAAGATTTTTTTTGTAAATATACTGCAAACAGTCCTTGATGAATGTGGAGTCTTTAGTAGTTTCGAGTGGAATGCGATCGAGGGCCTTGACTTCATTTGAAGTAATCAGGCTGTCACCAGCGAGGGTCGCTTCGTTGTTGTCCGAACGATTGGAACGCGTTGCGACTTTTATCAGATTTTTGTACTTGATGTTCTCCTCTGAATAATTGATCGTGAGGTTGAGGTACTTTCCCTTTATCTCCTTGTATTTGCGTTCCCACTCGCGACATTCAAGTGCCACTTGGACGCATTCGGGACGAGTACACTGGGCTGACTGCTTTGACGCACAGTTCGCACCGCTACAAACTGCGTCCGAGTGATCGATGCCACGAACGCCTTCTTTGCATGCCTGGTCTTCCTTCCCTCTACTCTTACAGTAAACCACTCCACCACTGGCTGACGTCTCCAACTGGCCTCTAAACGCGGTTTTCAATGACTGAACAACACCGCTAGCATCTATAATTCGAAAACAAAAACCAAAACTCGCATTATTGAAAAATAGGCAAACAGCTGCCTACCTGGTAGCTTACTTTTCGGTACTACAGCGCAACTATTTTCACCATCAGCGGAATAGGACCCTTGTTTACTTTGACTCTCTTCCTTAGCTGTACTCTCATATTCAACCGCTTTAGAAATCCCACTTTGCGATTGAACAGCGGCATCTTGTAAATATATATCGGGGTATCACACAATTGTTTCAAAACAAAAAGCGCAAAATGGTAAAATTGTGTACTTACCTCGTAGCTTTTTCTTCAGTGCTTCGACGTAAATGTTCGTTGGATCGACGCCATCTTTGTTGCTTTCTTCAACGACAGAGTTTTTTTCAGCCGGCTGAAAATAGCTCGCAATGTTCGAACTCGTACTTTTATCCTTCACAATTTTCTTTTTAAATTTCGACTCCGCTATATTTCGGTTTGATTTTTTCATCTTGAGCAACGGAAAGCTGCAAAATATACGCTGACAATGAATGTTTGCTTGGAAGTGCGCGACAACTATTAACGATAATTTTTATTTTGTTAGAGAAGGTAAAGCAGCACATGCAATAAGTCACTTTGACGTGTCGTACAATCGATACAATGCTATGAGCGGCTTATTAAAATTATTGAACGAAGTCAGTATGCAATTTATTGGTGTTGTGGTTACTGAAGCTGGCTATTTTAGCTGTGAATACGGTAAACACACAGATTTATTGTATTTTAATGATCAATACAGACTATTTGACTTTATTGCAAGACAGTAGGTAAAATAATGGCAGCACATTTTAGATGCTTTACAATTTAGATATTATGTCAATTATAGACAACTGTTCGCTTCAATTTACGAAAATTTTTCTAGGTCATGAGGATAATTAGATTTATTGTCAATTATAATATGTTACATATTGGGTGCTGCGGAGGTAGTTCATTACATGGGATCAATTTGTGAACTCACAAGTATGTACCAAAATAACAGTTTTCAAACCGGGTGCTTAAAACATACGGATGCATTGGCTTAATGCGTTGTAAGTGCTGACCCCTGAAGTGAATACTCAATAACACAAGCAATAATGTTACATACAATAAGTGAAAAATGAGCTGTACACAATTACAATTTTTTGGCCATAAGCAACACACTGACAGTACGTTGCCATAAGTGTTCTTTCAAAAACTTCAAAAACACCATTGAAATTACTTTATGAAACAAATATGGCCGACACATTCAACTCTGTGTTTTTTAAAACGATGTTGTTAAATTAAAAGCATTTGCTCACGTTATTGTGTATTTAATTCAAGTGACGACTGCTGCAAAAACTGTTTTTGTTTCAATGTACAAGAATTAAAATGACGACTATCTTGTAGATGTAGGTAATGAATTTTTACCTCTCCTCACGGGGGTTATAAGCTTTCCCGATCGGACCCAAAACATCCCTTGAATAATAAACGATTTCCGTGGGGGCATATATTAAAGGTATATTATATACTCATAACATCGGGATGACATTTGTGTATAATACACTCAGACGAACTTTGTTTCTATTCAAAGTTTTCGGAAATTATCAAAGTCAACAAATAATTTAATACAGAAAATTGAAGAATTTAAGCACTTCTTTATTCAGGACACCGAAAAGTTATTCGACCTCAATCATTCTGATTCAAGGTGATAATTAGGGCTCGAAAATTTGAGATAGTCATAGAGTTAAAGTATATACGTATACATTTCGTTACTAAAAAGAGTTACAAAGGAGTACAGTTCTCGGTGCAAGAAAGACCACGAAAAACTACACAATTTGGAATTTAAAAAAATCGAAATTAGTCGGGAAACAGCCACGTTTTATATTTTATTTTGAGAATTGTTCTATTTTGTATAACACACTCTGCAGAGAAAAAATATTACGCAGCTCGGAATAAAAGTAAAACGACAAATATCCAAAACCTATTTTCATTTTGTCAACAGAACCAATTTTATGTTTAGTTTATTTTTGCATCAACTGATTGTTATCAAAAAAAAATCTTGTATCTACAACAAACAGGTATCGATAAAGCAGTTTTTTTTCTTTCCGAAAATGATCAAAACCATGGTAAAAACAGGTTGAGGTGTGATACACAATGGTCAAGGAACCACTTGAGTACAAGACTGCGTTCGACAAATTGGTAATATACTTGCTGATTATCAAGTTAGCTAGTTTTGGAATCGGGAGAAAAACCGCAAGGTGGATATGTCAATATCTGATCGGTAGGACGAATTACGTTCAAATTGGCAACTTCGTATCGAGATTGTACGAGTCACCATCTGGCGTGCCGCCTGGAAGTTCGATTGGACCGCTTATGTTCATTGTGTTCATTAACGACATTGTTGATGTAGTGCAGTTCGCGCACACTCTACTCTTTGCTGACGATATAAAATTGGCGTCAATAATTTTCGACCACTATGATATTCGAAGAATGCAGGGAGATATTGACAATGTAGTAAATTGGAACGCAGCAAATCGTCTTCTGTTCAACGAAGAAAAATGTTACATCTTTAGTATGTACCGGCATGAACCATCATTTATCCAGGTCGATTATAAAATGGGCGATAACGTCATCAATAGAGTTGAGGAAACGAGCGATTTGGGCGTACTGGTTAACAGATGGTTCCATCCGGGTAGTCATATTGAACAAATGACAATGAAATGTCGTCAAACGATCGGTTGTATCAAGCATTTTTCCAATGGCAATTTCACGAAAGAAACGCAGCGAATACTTTATTTGGCGTACGTACGATCGAGACTTGAATTTGCATCGCCTATATGGAACCCTGCGGCACAAATTTACAAAGACGACATTGAATCGATTCAGAAGCAATTCGTGATTTACTTGTTGGAAAGCCGAAGTAATGCAACGACTTACAGACTAGCACCATACGAAGATCGATGTAGACAACTGAAATTGCAAAATTTGGAAACGCGGCGTACTGTGGCAGACATAATGCTTGCGTATGACATATATAAGCGTAACATTGACGATGACTTGATTTCATCAAAGTTTGTTCGGAACATAGTGAATGCGTACAATCTTCGAAAATCTACCGTGCAACTCTTGGTTGAACCTAGACTTCACAATGTATATTTATCTCAGCAACCTGTTGTTCGTCTGATAAGACTTATCAATGAACATAAGTCTGAAGTGACAAAGTATGGTAACAGAATATCTTTTAAAAATGCAATGATCGAAAAGTTGGATATTGGAGGTGTTTAGATTGTGATGATTTTAAATGTTAACGTGGTTTTTGTATTTTGTAAACTGATGTAAAATATTCAGCCAGTCTTTGGCGGTGTCAATAAATTCAATTCAATTCAATTCATAATTATCAATTAGTGAATAAGGTTGTAATAAACATCCACATTACGTCATAATTTCAACATAACAACAACATAAGTCATTATCAGTCAGTGGTATGCATAATTTTTCGATTTCAAGAAATTTGACACGAAGCTTTTAGTGAAATTATAATGAGCCGAGAACATTTTTTCAGAACCAATTTAATTTGAAGGAAGGAATGTGAGTGAAGTAATCTTTTCGAAATAAATGTACCTGCCATGCAACCTGATGATTGCGTTGACATTGATAAGAGTGTTATAACATTTTCCGTAAAGCAATCCATAATGCATTACTAACAATGTTTTCTGAGGTGATAAAGTTTGGGTTGAAATTTATTTAATTCTTTTAGTGCAACATAAAAGCGACTGTTTCTAATTGTTCACTTCTGTCTGACGTATTTTAAACTTTTAACTCATTGATTAGTGTTGGCGTTTCTCAAAAGTGTGGGCAAACTGTCATCGTGTGTTTGAAGATAGTCGATAGTCGTGTTGTAGGTTTCCAGACTTAGTATGTTTTCTTAGTTGTCTTAGCATTACCTGCACAACTTTTTTTGAATTTGCATCTCTTCACCAGAAGTTTAAAATACAGTGAATGGTATGCGAACAAATCTGAGCGGGAAAAACCGGGGAAAACATTAAAAACACTTTCAAAAGCGGCAATTTTTATTATATAGTTGATAACTCGATCGTTGTGATACATGACGTTTGATAAAGAATTATTGTTCGTCATTCGAAAATACGACTTATTATTACAAGCTCTGCTAACAACAAAACAGCAATTCAAAAATGACTCAACAGAGTTTCGTGGAACCAAAAGTTAATCTTTTGTGACTAAGAAAATGGCAATTTACAAAATACAATTTTTAGTCCATAAACCTTTAGTTTTTAGTCCATAAATCAATTTTAATGTTCGTTGATTAATGCATTACACTTAAAATACACTAAAGCAATACAAGTAACAAGTTGTTATGCCTCAGCCACTACGATACTATCGTACACCGCGCCGGCAATTTTCAATCAAATGTTTATAAATAGACTTTGTGCTGAATGGAAAATATAATTTTCATGTAGACATGAACAGCGAACTGTTGATAGGTTTATCGTATTCATGTGTAGGTCGACGTGTATGATGTGTATACTATAAGTTGACATTACTAGAACAGCAATTTTGGCAAAACTAATATTTTTTGTCAATCATTTTGATTTGTTGGAACAATGAAGATGTAGACTATTTACTGAAGCAAATCTTTGTATTTCAATCTCACACTCTAGCATTTCCTACTTGTTAATATATGAATTGGGATGTTTAGACCCGTACGAAGTACTGGGGTCTTATAGGTTTACGCATACGTTTGTAACACGTCGAATTGGACTCCCTGAGTAAGGGGAAACCTATTGTGGTTGTCTAGAGATGCCAAATCCGCGAAAAAAAAATGTCCGTCTGTCCGTCTGTCTGTATGTCCGTCTGTCTGTCTGCACGATAACTTGAGTAAAACGCATCCGATTTTGAAAATTCTTTTTTTTCCCGTTTGGTAATGTCAAAAGACAGGCTAAGTTCGAAGATGAGTGATTTTGGATCGACCCCTCCCGAGCTGTGGCCCAATAAGTGCTTTACGGTTTTTCGAAGATATCTCCGGACATTTAAACGTTAAACTTGTAAGTGATACGTCAAATAAAAGGTATTTACAATACCGATCGACAAAAAAAAGTTTATGGAAATCGGATGACCGACTCGTGACCCCTTGGTGTGGAACAGGCACAGGGCGGAAAGCAGTTTTTGCTTGTAGGTCGGCGTCGGCCACATTTGAACATATTTCGTTCGTTTTAGCTTTATTAGATAGGTATTGACCGTACCAATCAGGAATCCAATCAGTTTTTGAAATTATGTTCTCCGGAGCGTGAGCTAGGTCTCTTGGAGTGAGCTCTTATCTGGCTACTCGGAAGTACAGTGAACGTGGTGTATTTTGACAATATCTCGAGTAAATTTTGACCGAATTTTATGAATTTTTTTTTGTTTGAAAGGTATTAACGAATGTAAAGCGTCTGTACTATTTCCGGTCTCCTAACAAAATGGCTGCCGGCGGCCATATTGGATTTTAGTAAAATAGAAATATCTTGGGAAAAATGATACTTAGAGAGTTTCTGTTAACATGGAAATAATTTGTCATGTGTGTGGGGTTTCAGGGATTCCATATACGGACATCTATATATACCTATATACAGCTATATTGAGCTATATATAGGCATATAGAGCTATATAATAGCATATTCCTCTGTGAAATAATTATTTACAGTGAAATATAGGTAAATATAGCGGTATATAGCTGTTTAAATAGGAATTTATGAAATTTGACTTCGTACGGGGCTGTCTATATTGCCTCCGGCAATTTAGTTGTATATGATAACAAGGCAAAGAGTGGATAATGTAAGTGATTTAAAAGGAAGAATAGTTTTTCAGCAGAGAAGAAAATGAAGTAAGAGAAATGAAGAGTTTCACATTAAAGGCTTTTGATACGAATAGGTGTTTCGTACGGGTCGGCGTTAGCTATGTTCTGTACACTATTTCTACGCTTCAAAGAACTATACAGGTTTCATGTTGAATCGTGGCATAATACATCAATAATGCATTGTATAACGGGTATCGTATCCAACCTATCCATAAAAACAATTTAAACGAATGCTATATGTATTGTATGTTATACACAATTTCAACAAGACCTAAACTTTTAAAATTACACATGCATTAGGCAATAAAAAATTGATCACATGTCACAATTCCAGTCACATGTCTCGGAGAATTACTTCCAATTTCAAACAACTTTTTCCGATCGAATTATAAACTTTTTCCATGTAGTCGATGGTCGTGGGTTAGTTCTGTCTATAAAAGAACCCTTTATGGCAAGAGGTAATGTTGCATTATAAATAAATCCATTCTGAACAACATCCCAATCAAAAATTGATTTTCTGGAGATGATATATGGGAAATTTCTACCTACATTTTAAACGTAATGGTCAGCAAATTTTATTTTCATTGTTTTTCATTGACTCAATTCAACTTCACAGGGATTTTATAGTCTCAAGTGCTCCAATAATGAATTATTAGCTTCAATTCATGTGGTCAATTAAACCATAATCGTTAAATATATTTGTTACTTCCAATTTGTACAACTAATTAGTCACATTGTCTAATTGTAGTAAGTTAATGTAACGTCGTATTGAACAGACGGAACAATGATTGCGTGAAAGCGAATTGAAACCCACAACCAAAAAATAAAAACAAAATTCTCTTCTAAAACCTCTAATTGATGGATGGATGCTTCATTTAATATAAATAAATATCCGACTATCTTCCTATTCGAATAACATGTGCGAACTGTTAACATTCATTTTGTGTGTTAACTAAATTATTAAAGATCAAGTTCAATGCATTAAACAAAAGTTGAAAAAATTAAACGAATATTAAAAACCACTTGTTTAAGCAATTAACCATTTTGTTTGTTCTGATCTATGGTATTTATGTAAACGTCTTGTGTGTATTTTATAGTTTATGTTGGTTGCGCTAGGCTCTTCTTCTTTTACATATTTAAGTTATATTTTTATATTCGCACCAACGATATATATGTTTTCTTTTTAGCTTTTGAAGCACACATTTCAATGTAATGTTTTGATGTTTCCAACAATTTGTTTTCATATGTGACGCTTGGTTAAGCTCTTACGTTTGCAGTCTGGTGGGTGAAATGCTAAGAATAGTTTTATTGGAAAATAAATGACTTACATGCGCCGTTTTTGTTACAATGTAAATGTTAGCATAAGTTCTTGGCAGATATTTCATTCTATGTTGATGAAATGGTAATGGTCAAATGGTTAAACTTATTATGCAAATATTGGATGTTCAGTTTTAGTAGTCGAGCTTTTTTTATCGTCCTTAACGAAGAAAGGCAATTAATATTTGTAAAGGTCAGGGAAATGAGTTTTTCTCGACGATCATTCTTTTCTTCATTTATACAATAAAATTTCTTGATTATTCTTTGGATAACCATTGAAGACATTACAGTCAAAGTTCAATGTAAAATGCAATGTACCGTGTGCGTTTGTATATAATTTGAAATGGCGTGACCATTCCTAACAAATTTTGCAACACATTCCATCAAGAATGAAAGATTGCTTCTATGCAGTGAAATATTCTTCCGTTCTTCCAAACATTTAAGTGTTTTCTCGAAATCTTTAAATTTATTATTTCTCTATGTAGCTGGCGTGCCCCACGGTGCATTTAGTTCAAATAGAGTGAAATATTGTTACGATACTTTGTGTCATATGCTGACTATACGGTAAAATGTTAAAATGTTACACTTCCCTGTCATTGAATAGATTAACGAAGAATATTTTCCGCAGCTCACTGTCACAACTCTACGGAAATTTCCATAATATAATTCGTAATGGAAACAACGGTTTATCAATTTATACTCGATGCCTCTCTACTTCCTGTTCGCTTTTATTGATATTGAATCTATTATGGTGGTGGCGTAATAGAAACCCGTGGAACTATTTAGGTAGATTATAGATAAGTCAATCATCTGACCGACCACTTTATTTATCAAGGCAAAAAATAAAATATTCGTTTATGCCGCCAATGGAATAGAAACAACACAACATTTTCACTCGATAATGTTTTGCGATTGTACGAGAAAAATGTATATCAATCGGTTCGGCTCGAATTCGAAAATTGCTACTCCAATGTGATACCTCCAATAAAGTCGGAGATTGCTTTCTTGACATTTTTCTTGGCAACTCCAACACTTTTAGTTCTAATAAGCAAACACATATATTTACGGCTCTTTACTATAAATAAAAAAAATAAATCTGGTTCTTAGCCTATTCGCTGACGGAAAGATTAAATGAATTTCTATGAAAGCCAATAAAAAACTTTTTCTGCTATTTAATCGCAGAATCATGTCATGCACATGAACCGTGTTTTTGTTCAATTTTTTTCGGTTTATCACATTTTATATGCCTTTAGGCTGGTTTCGTCTATCGGGCTTCACATGTATAATACAAATTCATGTAGAATAGCAGCAATGAAATGACCAAGACTTTAAGTGTAATGCTATATTGGCTCGAACAGATGGGATAAATATAAATATTGATGAGCGTTTTTTTTTCTCTTCTATTATTTTATAGAATGCTTTCTATTGCTCGCCTTATTTTTCTATTAAATAATCGTTTTTGTTTCTACCTTCTTTTTTGATTTATTTATAGAAGTTCAATATTGTGGGGTATAGTCTCCTGAATGAACAACTTAATTCAATGGAGAAAGGTTAACATTTCAGAAACAGTCATCTGTTATCGACAGCAACGAAGAGCTGACTTATCTCTTATACATATACGGGGCATTTCGCATGAACTAAAATTGAAAATAATGAAGTAATAGATTTTTTGTCAAACGCTACGCTATACTGTAAACCATAGACGTAACAGATAACAGATTTAAAGATTATATGTCGATATACCTTACCGTTTCTGAAAGGTGAAACGAAATGAACGAAATTCAGATCTTGAAATAGTATGTTGTGTTACAAGTATTGTAATGTTGACTTTTTCAGCACTAGACCCAAGTTTTCCTTACGAGCGGAGCGAGTAAGGAAAATTGGGTCGTGTGCTGAAAAAATCTCATTACAATACGTGTAACACATCATGCTTTGTGCCAACCGAGAATTGAAATAGACAAATTCCCAAAAAATCATAATTTTCATGGTAAACAATCACTCTTCAAATTTGATCGATCACATTGCTCTGCATTTTCTAAAACGAATGATGTAATAACTCATACAAATTCCATAACAACACTGCTTTGAGTGTTGAAATATCCCATCAAACGGGTGCTGAAATAAGTCACTTTACAACACTAAAATGAGTGCTGAAAAGAGTCGTATTTCAATTCTCGGTGGCACAAATACATTTTAAAGAAATTACATTTAAATACCTAGAGAATATTGCGACGAATGTCTGATCAAATGTTTTAAACAACAGAGCCATTCATTAGAAAAATTAACATCAAGTGGCGATTGTTCAGGAAATTATAGCTGACATCGAATTTCGTTGCCAAAAAATGCTTGCGTGTAGAGTGAGTAACACTCAAGCGAAATGTTGGGAAATTTCATTCAATCTTCAATTTAAATATTTAGACTTCAAATATTCTAAGGTTTTATTGGCTCGTAAAAGTTTTATTTGTTCGAACACCTGTTGGAGGGGGCTTGTTTACGTTTTGTGTTGTTCATTATTTAAAAGAAAAATCAAGGAACTCACAGTTAACACGACGTGAAATTCAACTGAATTATCTTAGAGTCGGGAGTTGACAATGTCCACTTTTAATTGCAGATTGTTGTTTATAAATAACAGTTTAACCTTCATTTTGTGTTTCGTGCTAATGATCAAAAATAAGTGTAATAATTGAGCTGCCTTTTCTGTGTGCTCTGTACTACTCGTAGATGACAAATGGACAAATGGACAAATAAACAAATGAATTTTCAGTATCTTGTGACAATTTTAAAATTTGTTATGAAACCGCTAAGCTAATATTCTTTTTTGAATGTTAAGACCATTACGTACAAATCGAAGATTAGTAAATTGATTGTGTTAGTCGAAGTGTCAGTGAAAATTGTGATCGAACGAAGACGACAAAACACAAAGCAAATGTAAAATATTGTAAACAAAATGCTGGCGTTAGTTTATTTTGTTTTTGGTACAAATTCAAGGTCCAAGAAGAGATATAAATCTTTTTTAAATGTTTTTTAGTTTATTTATCCAAAAACATCAAAATGTATTTCTAATAATTCACCAGTGTAGTTCGAATAATGTTTCGATTGATAGATATGAAACAACTTCCATAAATATTTATAATATCAACCGAATCCATAACATCCGCAAATTCAATGGAATTATAGGTCTGAAATTGTTTAAATCATTAAAACATTGAATATAAAATAAATTTTGTGTTTCTATAAAATATGCACGCAGTGATTGTTGCATCGATCAGTCGTATGAACGTGATTATTTAACTCTACCGAAGATTTACAGACTAATTGATATAACTATTCCAGACAGTCTCGTGTGTAAATATTAAACAATCATTCTCCGTCTCGACTAATAAATAGTAATTGCGTTTTAATAGTAATGTTGGTAATACACTTGATTCGTAAGACTAATTCTTTGTTTTCTTTGTTTACAGGTTTATCAATGAATGAAATCCCAATATTATGGACACATTACAAGTGTGTTCATCTTCACTAAATCCAGGTAGTAAGACTTCGAGCAGAGCTGCATCACCGTGTCGTTCCGATCAAAGTAATTCTTTTAATTTACTCAAATTGCTGTTTTATGGATGGGAAAATATTAAATTTTTCTTAAGTAAAATTGGGTTATATCTCGATACAAACGGCTTATCACCTATAATCGATAGCAACGACAAAAATAGACGACCTACGCTTAATGAGGTCCCGTGAGGTCTCGTAACGAGTATACTATATACGCTTAGCGTTGCTAGGTTCACCGAAAAAATTATTCGAGTTCTTAATTCATTTTAAATTTATGTTTTCGTCCCCGCTCTAAAATGTTTATTAGAATTCGTCGTTACAAACCGGAATCGTACAATTATTAAGTCCGATAACTCTTTTCATATCCCGCACTTGAGACAGTCTTTAGCAAGGAAAAGTTCTTACATTTGTCCCCAATTCTATTCCACTGTTGAAAATGTTTGAAAAAGTAATAAATTTTACGCAAACTAGTCGTAATCAATAAATTTTCGAGAAAAATCGTTCGTATCGTGGTATACCCAAACCTCTTCTGTTACAAGTATTTTTCTGTTTTAACAGTTGTTTTCCAGAGCTTTATTGTGGAAGTATTTTGTAACTAAATGTGAATATGGTTTATGATTTGGAACGCTTTTATAATTTGAAACTCAAAACCTTAGGTATTTATTGATTTTTTTATGAATTTTTGCATGATTTTATCACAAAAGGCCCTGAAGTTTTTTCATTGTTGAACTATACAACGATTGCTGGACGTGCACAGTTTTCGCATGTTATGATGCTGAGTTGAAAAAAAAAAACTTTTATAAACTACCAGCCGTTTAACGATGACAAAACTAAACGAGAAATTCTGACCAATGTTCTCTTATATCAAAACGTATATTTACAGTGACTTAACATTCTAAAACCAACCAATCTAATGAATTTTAGTATTCACGACATAAGTGCGCCTTGTATTTCAAATTATACCGCATAACGGGTCATTTTAACGCTTAGCTTTTGACATTTATTGTATGACGTCGGCGTTATTTTGTTCACCTATCAGTTGTAAATATTTAAATTTTTAGCGGGTTATGGCATGAATTTCGATAGTTTTGACATTCCACTGGAAAACCAATAAACAAACCACTGTTATTTGACATTTTAAACACTGTGTCACCTCTATACAAAATTCCATACAACAGTGGCTCGAATTTTATAATGTTAGTCACTGTAGTACATTCATAAACTCTCTAAATGACCATCTTCTCGAAATCTCTTTTTTCTACAATTTCTCTCATTTCTCCATAACGAATATATAGTGAAATGTAAGAGAAATAAGAAATTTAGAAAAAGACGGTCATTTAGGGACTTTATAACAGTAAAGATGAAATAATTTTAAAAGTGCCTTCAGTCTAAAAAAATCATCCGCTTAGAAGAAAGATTCATCCATTTACAACAGTGCTTGATAATGCTTGATTTCCTCTTGTACGCCGTGTACGCTCCGTTTAGCTAAACCACGCCTCTTTTTTATTGTTTAAAGAGTAAACGGAGTGCAAACGGAGCGTAAATGGAGTAAGAGGAAATCAAGCATAATTCTTCAAACCAAAGAAGTGACAGATTTAATCGTTCTACGGCAATACACTTCCCGTTTATAAAAGGTTACGTTGCGTGTTATGCTGCCCTACAACGCATGAAGAACTTAGTGCAAAGAGATGGATGATTTTGTGAGAGAATTTCATACTTTTACTCTCTCAGAATATTGCATCTCTTTTGCACTAAGTTTTTTATGCGTTGTATGTACGTTCAAAGTGTGAACGGAATAGTTGCGATCAGCTTTTCTTGTTGCGCTAATTAAAACAACTCTAAACTCGAGAAGTTAGCCTTCTACCTGTACAATATCTTCAGATTGTAGCTTTTGTTATCTATCGACTGCCTTTCGTGGACGATCTTTTTGACTAATTGAAACGAATTCACAAAATGAAGTAGATACCACTTATGAACCGTTTCATTTCTTGCAGTGTCTAAAGATCGTGATAGCGGTGACTCTGCCTCAGGCGGTGGACTTCGATTTCGAAACCAAAGTCCGTCTTCACAGCGGCGCAGTCGAGATCGAGAGCGACGTGAAATGCGGAAAGATCGTGATAATGATACCAACAATATGCTTGTTTCTAGCTCTGACATGACCACCGACCATACAGAATCTTTAGATGATTCCCGTTTGATTGGTAAATTGTGTTATGTCTGTCACTCAGCTTATTTGGTGTGTAATTCAATTGTTTCAAATAGGCAATGACGAATCAACGTACCAGTCGTTCATTAATGATGAAGTTGAAGGTCCAGGCGATGGTACCAATGATCGTCACCATCAACGATCGAATAGTTACCAAGCTCTTGATCGACTAAATACGAAGATCGCCTGCACCAAAGAATCAATACGGAAAGAACAAACCGCTCGAGACGACAACGTCAATGAGTACCTGAAATTGGCTGCGATTGCAAGTGCCGACAAACAGCAGTTACAGAGAATCAAAACCGTCTTTGAAAAGAAAAACCAAAAAAGCGCACACACAATATCGCAACTACAGAAAAAATTGGAGAGCTACAGTAAACGGGTGAAGGATTTACAAATCCAACAAAATCAACGAATGCAAGGTCACCGACAACCGCGAGAAGTATTACGGGATGTTGGACAGGGACTGAAGTAATTAAATTTGTTTGATATAGACGTTGAGTGCGGTAGTAACGGTTTGTGTGTTTTTTTTTCATTAGAAATGTTGGAGGCAATATTCGTGATGGTATCACTGGCTTGGGCGGATCGGTGATGTCAAAACCAAGAGAATTCGCTCATCTTATTAAGAATAAATTTGGAAGTGCAGACAATATAAATCAATTATCGTCAAGTAAGTAGGCTGTAGAATGTTTTTGTAACTTGCATGCAACGACAACGCTTTCTAACTCTGATTTTATTCTAAATTAAAAAGTAATTTCGTTTCATTTCTTCAATTTAACCCTTAATTATACCGTATACCCAATTATAGTTTAACACGACTTACTTTTTTATTAAAAAATTCATGCACAGCTTATAACTATTTTCACTCACAACATGTAGACCAACTTCACCGAATAAGTGGAGGCAGATAGCTTTAACAAAATTATTTTTTTTTGTTTTGTTATTATTTGTTATACTTACACGTGCGTGCCGTAATTGTACATATAAGATACCAAGTTGTTAGATGGCGAATAACAAAAACATTTTTTTAATTTTGAATTTGAACTCGTAGTTCTTTTACACATTGAACATGTACAGAAATAGGAATCCAAAATTTTTCCCTTTAGTTAGTCGCACCATTCAAAATTGACGCTTTCGCTCAACGAAATATTTTTACACCAAATTCTACACATCTACCTCCAATATAGAGGGCAACATTAATGAAGGGCGTAACTATCATACCTCTCTACCAACTAAACCAATTTTCATAAACTTTTTCCTGAAAGCTAGACCCTCTTTATAACCTCTGTTTGGCTAATTAGTTCTATATGGTGGAAAAACCCATTATCCTCCCACTAGTGCGATGGTGGACGCAGCTACATAACAATAGTTATTTACAAGACTTTTCAACGTTTGTAATGGATCTTTCATGCTGAAAAGAACGACCCCCAAGCATGTTTTGCAATTTCAAAATCAGCTTCTCTGTAGTCTTTTTATTTGACTTATCAGGTCCCACAATAGCGACAAAAAAATCAATCTCCATTGATGATTAATCTGCTAATGTCAAAGTAAAGCAAAATTGTTTCACTCAAGTTAGATCCATAGGCCGACTGTATTTTCCGAATTATTGGATGGTTTAAAATATGAGTCTCACAAAATTGACAAAATTTTTTTTATGAAAATCGGATGAGCAGTCGCAGAGATATGGCATAGTTTCCTCTTTTAGTATTGTTGCTCTCGATATAATTGAACTTTTCAACCAATCAGACATGATCACACTTCAAGAAAGAAATATTCTATTTTAGATAGACTCGTTCCATGTTTGATAGAAAGTAATTATTGATATGTCGATCCAAGTCCGATATACATAAACGAAGACTTCTGACACAACCACATCAACAGATTTTCCATTCTAATCAAAATTTTAAAAACAATCAAAAATTCACTTATCTTATCTCTACCCATCGTAATTTCAAAAGTAAGACTTACGTTGCTTCGATAAGGCATAGTAGTTGAGTCTAGTTACTAAAACGAAATGCTTGCATGAATTCCGACTATCGAGACAAATTAAAAAAAAAAGAAAAATTAAAAAAAAGTAAGTTCTGTGTCAACTCTATCGCCGGGTACAATATTAGGTGTTGTTTGCCTACTAATATTAAAAACAGATTTTAATTGAAGCCTGGTATACAGATCCTGAACTTAACTCGTTGAATCTATCCAATCAAATGGACACATCGCACGGACATCACGGCCATCATCACCACCATCATCATCATGGTTCTTCAACGCCAAACAATACCGGCCTTGCGAACACAGCCGGTTCGGGCAGCAATCAGGGTGGTGGAAGTGGAAAATTCAGTAACGAAAATGACAGTGAATGTAGCAGTGTGACTAGCGATAGCATTCCAGCGGGGTAAGTGCATTGAATCGGTTCATGATTTTTCGTCGAATAGCAAAAATTGACTGAATGGTTTCGGTCTTAGCTCCGGAAAAAGTCAACCAGGAATCAATCAATATTCTGCCATATTGAAAGCAATTCTTGCTGAACTACAAGAGAGAAGGGAAGACTGCGACAAGCTCAGAGAAAAGTTAGAACGTTTAGAAGTAAGTGACATTGTGGTTAAGGCTTACAAATGGACGAAATTTTATCAATTTGGATTGTGTTGTAGGGTGTTCACAAAGATTTCCAGGATGTAACGAACGCTCTAGAAGGCGAAAGATATCGGGCCGAGCGTTTAGAAGAGCAAATTAATGATTTGACCGAATTGCACCAAGTAAAACATTTTGTTGTTCCAGCAACGATTTCATGGAGACTAATTTTTCAATCATTTTAGAACGAAATCGAAAACCTCAAACAAGCCATGGCTGATATGGAGGAAAAAGTTCAATATCAAAGTGATGAGAGATTGAGAGATGTAAATGAAGTGCTAGAGAATTGTCAAACAAGGGTATGTCACCTGTCCAATCGACTCGTAACTGTTTAATTTACCAAGTCCATTCTTTCCCTGATTCAGATATCAAAAATGGAACACATGTCCCAGCAACAGTATGTAACCGTGGAAGGAATTGACAATTCGAATGCTCGAGCCCTAGTTGTTAAATTAATAAACGTAGTTTTAACAGTTTTACAAGTAGTGTTACTGCTGGTAGCTACAGCCGCTGGTATTATAATGCCGTTTTTAAAGACTAGGTTTGTACAACACAATCAATTGTGCCACTTTACACGATCCTCTTCTTTAACCACATAATTTTCCGAACAGAGTACGTGTTTTAACGACTTTGTTTTTCATCCTCGTGGCAATATTTGTGATACGACAATGGCCAGACGTTCGAGACATAGGATCACACATGATGCGGCATTTAAAAGAATCTTTAATGGTGAAATAATATGAAAAATTGACCGTAAGAAGTGAATGTGTAGTGAGTAAATTACTGTGAGTAAATCAATTATTATGTTCATCAATTTAATTGTGATCAACCGAACAAGAACAATTTAATGTGTGCAGTCGATAGCATTCGTTTTCGGTTTTGTTTATTTATTCGAAAAGATTCAGACGAGAAACTATTCATTGGATCATTACAGTTGAAGACATAAAGACATAAAGTGAAATTGTTCTTTAAGTTGTTGCATTCCTAGATTTCATTGTACTCAAAGAAAAGTGTCGCTTCCTGAACTTTGATGTTTATAATCCTTTTTTTTTCAAGTAATTTATCGATGAATAAATTCTTATTGAAATTCCGTTTCGATTTCTTTCTTCAGTGAATCACAAGCAGAAATTTTTTTGCCGCCAGACCCTTGACTTTCAGTCAAGTGAAACATCGTTTGAAAGTAAAAATTTTCTTGAAAAGTACAATTTTCCAGAGCAAACCTAATGTCTTGTCAGATGATGTCAAATGTCAGATGTCAGATGATGTCAGATAATTATCAGGACCGAAAATTTCGATCCAATTTTCTCTATCATCCCAATTGCGTTACCAATAAGAACAACATTGCGTCATGTTCGTAACGTATAGTGTATATGTTTAGTATGAATGGGAGGGACAAGTCCAGTACCTAAGCCTCCAATGGGCCTGTTTTGCTATATACATAGTAGTAACATCGATATCGCATTGTGGATGTGGTATCAGTAAAATGATTTTGATTGAAATTATCGGTGCTGATAATTCTTTCTCTGGAACCATCAACCGAGTCTATTAATTCTATTGATCAGAGTTCATCGCCCATTTCTTTAGCTTGTGTCGATAACAATTCTTATAATAAAAGTATGGAAGTAATTCGAATTCCATCCGTTTCCTGTTAAATTGTTCTTGTTCTGTTAACAGACTATTCTGTCACCACATATATATTCATAGGACTCTTTCTATTCAACGTTTCAAAACAGAAAACACTTTTTATATTTAGTAAAATTGAAACAGAGAACATATTTATTAGTTGATTTAGAATTTGAGAATTAATCCGCGTATAAAAGTTGTTTGCTTAATTGAATATTATTGCAACAAAAAACCAATTTGTTAGTATATTGTGGGCCTAGCGTTTGAAAGGGATACCGTAAATGATTCGGATGCATAATCGTGACGTAGAAATAGATTTTTTTTTGTTTTTTTTTGGTTATTTACAAGCAAACAAAAATGTGTGCGGGACTGTTAAAATGACGACGGTAAACTAAATTATTAAATTAAACAATTTTAATAAGAAGGAAATAAGAAAAGAGAAGAAAATTGAAGAAATGAATGTGATTATTATTGCTCTAAATAAAAACGATTTTTTTTAATATAAGAAAAAATATTTATAGATAACCGTAACCATCATTATAGTTTTTGTAATGCCGGACAGAATTTTTTTTATTTGAATTTATTTTAGGTTTACACACTTTTTTCTGGGCTATAAATATGTATTTTTTTAAATGTGAATTTACTTTTGGTATACATATAAATTTAAGTTCCTTCATTCGAATTAATAAGAGTATATATTATACATATTTGTAAATGGTGAGAACACTGTGTACATATTAAAGAGAATAAATCGTTTTTTGTTTAGCATAAAAAAAAAGTAATTATGGAAAATATAGACAAATTTGTTTCAACATTAAAAGAGAATTATTCTTTCTACAATACTTAATTCAGGGGCTGGATAGTGGATTTGAAATCCCTGAAATTCCTTAATTTTTTAGACGTTTTTATTTGTCTGTTTCACGTCGGAGACTATTTTTAACGGATTTTTAGTTGTTTTTGATCTTCAACTAGCCAACCAATTTATTTTACATATTTTTTAAGTTTACGAACCAAAAATGTTTTTTCAGGAATAAATGGAATTCAAATTCCTTAAAATAGGCTCTGCATTTAGTAAACATTATTAGCAGAAAACTGTGCAATTGTGACGAGACTACATATCCAATGACGCTTTGATTCGAGAGGGCGTCAAAAATCTGAATGGTACCGAATTGTCACGAAAGATGTCGTATTGTAAAGCTTGATCCTTAAACTATAAAGGAAAAATATTTTTTAGATATCTCTATTTTTCCAAAGGTGTATTTATTCTGGGAACAATGTTGTTGGCTATGCAGTTAAAATAATTTTAAGAAAATATTATTCCTTTAAAGATTAGGGATCAAACGTTCCAATTCGGCATCTTTCGTGAAAATCCGGTATGAGAATGTACATTGAAAACATCATGTGATTGAATACTTTTGAATCGTACTGTAATAAGCGTACATACTAACCAGAGCCCATCGTTAAGCTCTTCTGTTGTTTGTTGTTGATGGGATGACCTGCTCTTTGTAAAAAGCTAAAATAATTATGCAAAAATCGAACATAGAGTTTTCTATTGAGTTTTGTCTTAGGGTCCACTACAAATTTATTTTTGTAGACCAGGGTTATTCAATTAATTCGAAAATGGAGCTCTTACCTTCAATAACATTGATTCTGATATCATACCGTTTCCTGTATAGAGCATTTCTTGTCGCCTGCATATACGAAGATTCCGAATCTCGTTTCGGATTTTTCTGATTCGGCCTGATTTCTAACAACTCATCTCATACCTACTTCTACTTTTATAAGATGATTGATTATCGTAAGTTCACTATCGATGGAAGGCAAAATTGACTTACGCAAACAATTTTATGTTTTTCTTCCTTCGATATTCAACTAACGATAGTTCATTGTTGACAATAGCAAACAGAGACTTCTGTTTTCTAGCTAGTCGAGAAATTTTTAGCCCCGTACGAAGTACGAAGGGGCTTATAGGATTACGGTGCCGTGTGTAATTGATGGAATTCGAAGCAGGCGGTAAGGGCAAAGTGTTTGCCTATGTTCATAGATGACGAATCCACAATAAAAATTTTGTCTGTCCGTCTGTCCTTCTGTCCGTCTGTCACGTCGATATCTTGAGTAAATCAAATCCTATTTCAAAATTTTTTTTTCCCCTGAAAGGTAGTTGAAATTGTGAGGCTAGGTTCGAAGATGGGCGATTTTGGGTCGAACCCTCCCGAGTTGGGGCCCCATAAGTGCTTTAACGTTTTCCAAAGATTTCTCTGGCCATTTAAAGGCTACACTGGTAAGTGATACATCAAATGAAAGGTATTTACAATACCTATCGACAAAAAAAAGTTTATGGAAATTGGATGACCGACTCGTTTGTTAGACCCCTTGGTGTGAACTAGGTGCAGGGCGGCAAGCCGTTTTTGCTTATAGGTTGGCCAAATTTGAACGTATTTAGATGGATTTTGCTTCAATAGATAGGTATTGACCGTACCAAAAAGGGAAAAAAACGTTCATGAAATTCGGTTCACCGGAGCGTGCGCTAGGTCTTTTGGAGTGAGCTTATATGAGGCTACTCGGCCGTACAGTGAAGGTGGTGTTTTTTGTTAATATCTCGAGTAAAATTTGACCGAATTTCATGAATTTTTTTTTGCTTGAAAGGTATTAATAAATGTGAATCGTCAGTACTATTTCAGGTCTTCTAATAAAATGGCCGTCGGCCGCCTTTTTGGATTTTTGTAAAAACAATATAAATCGGTGAAAATGATACTTACAAAGTTACTGATCAGTGGGAAGTGATTGGTTATGTGTGTGGTGTTTCAAGGATCCCAAATATGGATATCTATATATAAATATATATAGCTATATTGAGCTATATTGAGCTATATAACGGTATAGATAGTTATTTTGAGCTATATACTAGCATATTTATCAGTAAATTGTTTATTTATAGGTAAATATAGGTTAATATAGGACTGAGGAAATTTTAGGTCAATTTTAAATCTGTGTTACGTTTGGAAGGAACATCGTACGGGGCTTCGTAATTGCGCTATGCGCAGTTTTTAAGACGTACAAATTTCATAAGAATTTTACTTTACCGACGTATACGGGCGCAGCAGACTTACGTTAAGAGTAGGGCGACGGACGAACTAGGGTCACGTGCGCAATAGATGTACGGGTTCGTACGGGGCTCAGTCGCAGCAAACGCTCCGACTGTTCTGACGGCTCGTTTAATTCGAAGACAAGAAATTTGGAAATGTAATGAAAATGCCAGAATGAATTCCACAATTTATTTGATGAAAGTTAAGGAAAAGAACAAACGATCAAAGAATCAATAAATTAAATCGAAAAACAGAAAATGTTGATGTCACAAATTAAAGGTCAGTTCAAATGTTAGTTTACTTTAAATTTATATATTCGGTCAAAGGATTACTATTCATATTCCGTTTCCATTAACATTGACTTTATTAATATTACTCAATCCGATGAAATTTAACAAATCTATGTGCGTAACAATACCTATGCAATGGTTTTCACTGTTCAGAACAGCTACGAACTCATCTGTTTCTAGAATCCTCGCAACAAAGCCGAGAGTTGTTGTTTCTACTGCACTACGGAATTGCTTAAAGACTACCATATTAATCGATTGATTAAGAGGGCAATTTTGGCTAACAACTTTTTTCGTTAAGTCCTTAAGATTCAAAAAGCCATCTAAAGTTCCATTTTCGTCGGCGATTGGCACATGCTGCAGGCACTCGGATTTTAAAAGATTTAGCGCATCAATGACTAATGAATCATTTGAAACATGTTTTGGTATCTTAACATTCAGGTCTTTGACGGTGTGGTTCCACCACCAGTGATTAAACTTGTTTTCTATTTCTTTGAACATTCTCGCCTCCAGCCAGTTGTCAATGACGAATTTATTCATGTAATTACGAATGCCGTCCGATAAAATGACAACACAATTTTGTCCTGTTTTCAAATCTTTCGCTGATTGAAGTGCACCAGCCAAAACTGCTCCACTACTGCCACCAGATAAGATGCCCTCTTCACGAATTAGTCGTCGAATCATCTGGAAACTCATTTTATCATTTGTCCTAATCCAACGATCTACCAAATGACGATGAAAAACATTCGGAATAAAGTCGTAGCCAATTCCCTCAACTTCGTAGAATATGACATCACTTTGCTTCACCTTTTCGGGCTGAGAAAGCACGGAGTCCTCTGCGTCGACACCAACGATGATACATTCAGGACAGCGCTCTTTGACTTTCCCACTTATTCCTGTAATTGACCCGCCAGTTCCAACTCCACACACTACCATGTCAACTTTATCATCCAGTTGATAGAGAATCTCCTCTCCTGTTCCGTCGTAATGCGACAGAGGATTTCCGGAGTTTTCGTGCTGATCTAAGATTACCGAATTGGGAATTTCTTGGTTTAACCGTTTTGCCACCATAATCAAACCATTGGGATCGTCCGAGCCTGATTCCGTCGGCGTGAGTACAATTTTTGCACCAAATAGTTTTATAACGGCCACTTTTTCTTCTGACATTTTATCCGGCATAACAATCACACATTTATAGCCCTTTACTGCACACGCCATCGCTAACCCAATGCCAGTGTTCCCTGAAGACGATTCGATGATCGTACATCCTGGTGTCAATTTTCCCAAACTTTCAGCATCTTCGATCATGCGAAGGGCAACACGGTCTTTAATCGACCCTCCTGGATTAAAGAATTCGACTTTCACGTAAACATTGCACTGTAGTCCTTCGGCTTGAGGAATCTTGTTGAGTTTTATGAGAGGCGTTTTACCGATGACATGCAAAACGTTGGCAAAAACATTTTTTTCCAGCTCGTAGTCACGATGAGTATGTTCTTTCCATGCATACCAGCGACACGCCTTTTCATCACATTTTTCACTAGTTCCATTCAGGTTTTTTTCCATTATTTTGTCCGATCAACGTGTTAAAATAAACCTTGTTTGTCTTGATCAAATGATAATCAAATGAATCAAATTAAGATCGAAACACATGTTGGCTACGAAACTATATATTTTGAATATCCACACACGCACGTACACGCGTTTATATAGAAAGTAATCGATATAGTGTTTAGTTGCTTAAATATTCATCGTCAATTACCGAAAAGATTTGACAGGTGGTGGAGACAGTTAACCTGTTACAGATAGGAAGCATAACCAGTATCATTATCGAGTACGAGTAGCCAAGTAAAATTCCTACTCATTGCTGACACCACATATGAATGATACAAGGTAGTAGAGGTCGATTCAGGTTCAGGTAGAACGGCTAAATTTAATAATAAATTCTAGTGTAACGCACAACTTCTGAATTTCATCATGTATACATTGGCAACTCCGATCATTGAAACAACCTATCGGTCCTCGACCTCAAATATGTCATGTTGGTGTTTGGATAGACCGGACAGACATTGTGTTGCATTTGGTATACAGTGTTTGAGGAGAGTGATTTTTGACCACTTTGTTTAAACTGGTCTCGGGGTCACACGTCAAAATGAGAGAAATCACATTCAAATTTAAACTGGGCTCAACTCTCAATTTCTTTTTTCATCGATGAATATTTGACAGCTGACCCCGAGACCAATTAAATTTAACTGGTTTTCGCTCTCCTTAAACCCTTAAACACTGTATTAGATGGATTTACACAACGGACTTCAATCGGTTGATTTACGTTGATTTACGCCATAAGTGCGTCAAAAATTCAAAACGGAAAGTGAGTAGGGTCTAATTAACGCAGTCAATTACCGCCAATTCGATATTCTCATATTAGAGTGCGTTGATATTCCTCAGCTCATTCACTCAACATTGAAATGTAGCGGTGCATTTAAGGCGTGAACTATTTATTTTTATGGTTGAAAGAAATTCTATCTCTAGACCTGATTTCATATGTATCGCGTCCAGTATTTTCCCCAACTACTATGCACACGGTTAAATGAATAGTAAATTGAATGTTTCAGTTACAATTCTAGATACATTTTCACTCTGCTTTTGTGTTCAAATTGTTCAGATCCGTTCACTATTCCACTTAGAAGAATAAGAAAACACTGGTGAATTTCACAACAATCTTTTGGCTTCACAGAGTTGATTTTGTTTACAAAATATTATTCATTCAAAATGTGTGGCAGAACATGTTTGTAAGTGGTGATTAACTACTGCATATCTCTGATTCTCTCTTTTCTAAATGATCAGGATGAAAACCTACTCGACAGCAATAATTAATTGAAATATTTGTTTCCGCGTAATTTGTGCACATCGAAAATTCAAGGTCAATGTTTACGTTTTCAGAACTCTTGGTCCTGATGAGGTAAAGCACGCTTGTCAGTATAAATCGAGTAAGGATGAAAAGCAAAAGACGCCGGAATTTCGTCAAGAATTCAATTGTGGAAAAAGTTATCAACCATCCACAAATATTTGTCCAACTGATGTACGCACGCCTTCACACTTTACATACTCCAACATTTACCCTAGTTTGATTGTCCTTTACAGGTGACACCCGTTCTAATTTCATCAAATCATGTTTCGGAAGAGCCTACCGATAGCTCTGACAGAGTTCTCGTGCCGATGATGTGGGGAATGATTCCATTTTGGCACACTGTAAGTCGAATCTTTCCTAATCATGTGATTTGGTTGACCAAGAATTTCCATATCGCTAAAAATAAGGGTGACTACAAGAACCATAAACTGACCACCAACAATTGTCGACTGGAAACCATGACAACATCCAAAATGTACAAACGATCATTCGAAAAGGGTCAACGCTGCGTCGTCGTCTGCGAAGGATTTTATGAATGGCAAACCACCAAGGAACTGAAATCGTCAGAGAGACCAGCTTACTACTTTTACATGCCGCAAAATGCATCGGTTGAGATTACGGATGCTAAAACATTTAATGATGGCAAGGATGTTAACTTACTGAAGATGGCTGGATTGTTCGATGTTTGGACGGATAAAAACGGTGACGACATGTACAGTTACACAGTCATAACATTTGAATCGGACGATAAATTCTCGTGGCTACATCATCGCAGTCCAGCTATTTTGGAGACCGAGGAACAATTGGCTGTTAGTGAATCCTTTGATCAATTTTCTGGGTCGGTTATTTCGCACGATTTGTTCAACATTGTCTTTTGTTCTCATTACAGGATTGGTTAGACTACAAGCGCGTACCAATGGACGATGCAATGAAATGCCTACGTCCGGCTACTTCATTAAAGTGGCATCAAGTTTCGAACATTGTAAATAACTCCCGAAATAAGTCAGACGAATGCAACAAGCCCATTAAAGCTGGCAAGCGAAAAATTTCCAATCCATTGATGGACAATTAATCATTCGCATTCAGGACTTTTTATTTTATTTCGATAAATTATGATTTTATAAGACAAAAGTACTTCTACGGCATGGGTAAATATTGTTTTAATTTTTTTATAAATCAAATTGAAACTACATATTCAAAGTATTCGCGCTAATATTCACTTACTGCATAGCAAATGGTACCAACCAAAAAAAATAAAAATTTCATAAATTCCATACATTTCAGTAGACAGCAAACTGACAAGGTGCTGACAAGGTGCGATTTCGCAGTCAGTGCAAAAATGAATTAATTTTAATTTTATTTTTATAAAACTAATTTGAACGCGTAGATTTTTTTTAAACTTAAATTTTGAATGAACATAGTGTCTTTGATCATTTAAAAATAAAAAACTTTTTGATGCGAATGATCAATTGGCTGATCAAGAAGAAAAAATCCGAATAACTTTTCATACCAACTGTTTCTATTATACTGTTTTGTTGTACATTAAATCTCAGTAGGAGCATCAATGCTTATTGGTAAACGATCTCCCCATTTCGACGATCTGGCGCATCTGTACGGAAGCTTGCCATGTTTGGACTGTGTGAATATCACTTCCTGTAATTTACCGTCTTTCGTACACATTCGGCATATCGCGTGCTTCGATCGAATCAGCGTTGGTCTGACTATCCGAGGCCATTTGTCACAATCAGTATTCGGACCTTTTTTCAACACCACATAGCTGTACAGTTCCTTTTGTGGCAAATTGGCACCTTCCGGATCCAGGGGCAATGGCATATAGGATGTAACAAAATTACATGGTGATCTATCGTCAGCGAGCAGTCGAGGACACGTCATATTGTGTGCACACTAAAGTAATAGAATATCGCAAATCAATATCAGTTTTCTGATGGTTATCAATTATACGAACCGGTGCAAAAATGTGACCTACTGCCCCAGACTCGCTCTTTTCATTCATGTGAAGTATAAAATCACGAGCTTCATTTATCAATTTAAATCCAGCCATTGTCCCATTTTCAACAAGAACTAAATAACTTTCGCATCTGTTCCATAAACTCAAGATCGTTTCAAGGCGTGCCTGGGTGTCGGGCAATTCGAAGAGACTGTAGGCAGAAATAACGATGTCGTAGGTAGTCTACAAATCAGAACCAATTGAAAGTCATACCATTATGTCAACGATAAAGACTTACCTCAATCGATGCAGGGAAAAATTGTCTGAAATTAACGTTCCTCAGTTCCATTTGTATATTTTCGTCGCCGTCACGCAAAATCAGATCAGCCAGATCATTCATACTTCGACTCGAATCAACCATAAAATACTCGAAAATTGAATCTTTCCACAGTTTCGAAGCGGCCCACAATCCAGTTCCGACACCAGAACCGAAATCAAAATAACTTCTCGGCTTAAATGTTGGATCTCTGTTCTGAATTTCGGTGAATATCCTCAGTACTGTTGAGTATTCCTGTGCGGATCGACCGAGGACGTATTGCAGCGCTTTGTACTCATCGTACACCATCGGTTCCCAGTTATAGATTTGTGATTTCAATGTTTTATCAACTTTAGCATCATATTTCTTCTGTTTCTTCTCATCACTCAAATCCATTGTCTGACTCAGCTTATCGGCAATCATCTGGCGCTTATATTTAACCAGATTTTGTTCCGGTGGTATGTGACGTCCCTTCAAGTATCGGTTTAGCGCTTGAGCATCTCGATAAACACCTTTCACAGGAGCATCTACGGAGTTTCAAATTGTTTGGTCAAAAAAGGTATCATTGCCAACACCTTCTGAGTACAACCTTTGAGAGACTTGAAAATTGATGATACTATCCGAGGTGGTACGGTAACAACTTTGGCTTTATCCGTGCCAGGATGGTGACGAGGTTTGAAAACTTCACTTTCTAGATCTTCTGCAACTTTTTTATCCAATGTGACTATTGGTTTCTGGACAGTGCTCTAGGAAATTTTAGAAGGCATTTTCTTATATACATTTTACAGCCTTCAAGCATGACACACTTACGTATGATTTTCGAATTATTTTTGAATTGAAGCCGCAGATCTTTCGCATCATTTTAACTAAATGTGCTGGACTTTTAAGCTAATATTTATGTTTTGATAAAATGATTGAACTTATTATTATTTTGCTGCCGGTTGCAAAATGTCATAAGTGTCATATCCACATGGATTTTGACATAATAAGGTTTTTAAAATGGTGGCAAAAATGTTGCTAAATTTCAAATTTTGATTGTCACTTCGTCACATTCGACCTAAGAACTTATCATCTGCTGTCGACATCAGAAATGTCAAAAAAGTTTTCCATCTCTGGTGGTCGTATATAGGGAAACCTAAATTAACACCCTTCTTGTATATTCTAAAGACTTTTCAATGTAGCTGATTTCTTCTTGTTTTGGATAATAGCACAGCTCTGCTTCCAGCATAAACATAAGGCTTATGCAATCAAAATTGGCCTTGTATTTTCTCGTAAAGATAGGAGGCATGATACCTTAGGGTCAAGGGTCAATATAAACACACCACGCATACATATTTGAAAATTTTGAGGCTTTTTGACGTTGGAAAAATGAGAAGCAGTGCTATGATAATAGTCTTAGAACTTACACAAAACCAAATCAAAGTTTAAAAGAAATCAAGATCAAGAAATTTTACATTTGAAACAAAATATTTTATTCCCTTGACTGAAAGTCAGG
Organism: Bradysia coprophila; assembly: GCF_014529535.1. Lineage (NCBI taxonomy): Eukaryota > Metazoa > Arthropoda > Insecta > Diptera > Sciaridae > Bradysia > Bradysia coprophila. Next base: position 46,975 of record NW_023503400.1, read on the forward strand.
GTCTTACACCAGAAAATACCGAAAAATGTGGGTAACAAAAAGGTTCACTGTGATTGAAAATGTATGAAATGCTATGAAAAACGTTAAATGTGGGTAACAGTTTTTCGTTGAGGGCACGATAACTTGAGTAATTTTTAACCAATTTGGATGAATCTTTTTTTTAAATTTGTGGAAGTAAAATACCGAGGCTAAGTTCGAAGATGGGCTATGTGGGACGAAGGATCTGGAAGCTATCCCAGAAAAACAGGATTTTACACTGTTGATTATAGCCTAAATCGAAAAAGATTACTTTGATGAAATTTGATTTTGTTGCGTAGTGTGTGTAAATCGTATAAGTATGTTTTCGATAATGTGCATGAAACAAGTAGAAAGAAAAATTTCGGCACTACATGCCCAGCCTCTAACCGGTAAACATCTGTTGTTAGTGAACTGCTAACAATTTGATAGTTGACTATCAAATTTGATAGTTGACTATCAAATTTGATATTTGATAGTTGACTATCAAATTTGATATTTGATATTTGACTATCAACTTGATAGTTGACTAACAACTTGATAGTTGAGTATCAACTTGTTAGTTGACTATCAAATTTGATAGTTGACTAACAACTTGATAGTTGACTATCAAATTTGATAGTTGACTAACAACTTGATAGTTGACTATCAAATTTGATAGTTGACTATCAAATTTGATAGTTGACTAACAACTTGATAGTTGACTATCAAATTTGATAGTTGACTAACAACTTGATAGTTGACTAACAACTTGATAGTCGACTAACAACTTGATAGTTGACTAACAACTTGATAGTTGACTATCAACTTGATAGTTGACTATCAACTTGATAGTTGACTATCAACTTGATAGTTGACTAACAACTTGATAGTTGACTATCAACTTGATAGTTGACTATCAAATTTGATAGTTGACTATCAAATTTGATAGTTGACTAACAACTTTAATGCGTCTACTACCAAAGAAAGATGTTTTTTTTACTCAAGGTCTTACGGCAGAAAAATGTCATGAGCACACTATGATTGAAAAATGTAGGAAATTTTATGAAAAACGCTAAATGTAACCATCATTCTTTGTAGGCAATATAAGATATGAGTCATTCTCAACAAATTTCTGTTTTTTTTTTTAATTCATTATTCCAACAATTAAACAAAATATGTTACAACTCCCATACGAGTGTGAAGTTTGCGGCCAGAGCGAAGCGAGGGCCGTAATTCTCACGAGTCGTAATAATTTTATGGGATATTATATTCGACCAATAGAAAAATTCAATTTTACCGATAAAAAATAATAAAATACCGATAGAAATGTGGTACATGTCGCTGGCACCTCTTCAGTAAATCAGTAAAAAGTAAAAAAAATGTCTTTCCTTCACTCTTTGTCGATTTTGGAAATATAAAGCAAAGGCGGGTCGTTCCCAGCGAATTCATCCTTTTACAAAATGTAACGAGAAGGCGTTTCGTTCGTTTCAAGGGAATTCATCAGTACAGATCAGACTGAGAGTACAGTACAGATCGTCGACGAGTGAACATCGTTTTATCTCCGCTTACAATTCTCATTTCAACGCAGTTTGAAAGCCTTTTGGTTCGGTTTTAGTGTTCCCGATTTGTTTTAACTGATTCAATTTGGATTAAATTGCTAAAACTTATTTCAACCGATTCTCAGATAGGATGGACGAGTACGGGGATGAATCCAGCAATGACTCGACTTTGTGTGGAGGGCTATTTAAAATCGCACTGGAAAGGGATGTAGATCTTGATGGGCAGATAGATAGTGAGACTGAGAGAACGCTTTTGGAAGAAGAGGACGAGCATGACACCACCGTTATTGAAGTAAATGCAGGTGAAGCAAAGAACCTCGTTCGGCCGAAGGTTGCATCAGTTGTAGTGGTTCCGCCGTCCAACCAATCGGTTCCGACTACATTCAACACTTCGCAAGCCACTGAAGATCGTCAAGTGGCCAAATCAACCGTTATGCGCAAAGAGACCAATGAGCTAGTCCCGTCGGCAAGACAAAAGAAGAAGCCCAATCGCAACGGATCAAAGAAGAAGGCTGTCAATAACCCGAAGCCAGGCACCCTAATATCCATGCTGTCCAATTTCTCAGTAAGAGATGCGATTAGTGGATCGTCGAACTCTGGTGGTGACGATAGCAAAGTCAAACGTTTGAGAAGCCCTTCATCCAATGTAGAGGCTTACATGCCACCGAACAAAGCCCTCAAGCCAAATGAGGATCCGGGGTTGGTGAATGCACAAAATCCGCCAACATATAGAGACGTTGCTCTCGAGCCTCTAAACGTTAAAGTTTGCCTTGCCAACGAGCCGCCTGTTGGAAAAGAATTCATAATAATCAGAGACTTTCTCGCCAGTAAAATCGAGGAAGCGATTACGGTACAATCCTTTGTTCCACTGTTCCGCAAGAAGACCAGTATTGGTATTGATGGTGTCTATCTATTCTGCTCGGACAGCCTTGCACTGAATTGGGTGTACAATGTGGTAGCAAATGGGGTTCCAGGTGTGTTAGCTAAGGTTATGGTGATTCATCACCGCCAGCCAGTGAACTATGAAGTGGTCCCGAACGTCATTCGTACAGTCGTAGTAGTGCCTACTCGGAAACCGAATGATTTCATATTGCAGGCTTTCGCTAATCTCAACCGAAACATCAACACCGAATCATGGCACATCGTCCGACGGTTGCCGAGAGGTAAGGTCAACCTTACACTGTTTTTAAGAATGGATAGAACCTCACACGAAAAGATAAAACGGCAAAATAACATTATAAACTGGATATTGGGCCCGGTCGAGGTAAATCTCGAGAAGAAATCAAAGGGAAAAAAAGAAGTTTTGCCTTCTAGTTCCACCCAGGATAGACCGGCTATGACCAGTAATGACAGTGGTATACAGGGGATAATTACCAACTCCACACCCAACGCAAATCAGTTCAATTTTGGTTCAACCAGAAATCCGTTTGTGGCTAAGAAATCAGTTTCGGCTGGAAAGTCAGCCTGGACTGATAAACCGGCTTCGGCTGGTAAACCGGCTTCGGCTGGAAAACCGGCTTCGGCTGGAAAACCGGCTTCGGCTGGAAAACCGGCTTCGGCTGGAAAACCGGCTTCGGCTGGAAAACCGGCTTCGGCTGGAAAACCGGCTTCGGCTGGAAAACCGGCTGCGGCTGGAAAACCATCGTCTCATGAAGAGATGGAAGTTGCCTATTCGGCTGCTGGGCTCATCCAACTGGAAGGGTCCGGGTCGAATGGTCATCCTAACCTTTTATAGGAATGGATCCAACAAACCAAGATATAAACAACTTTTCAGCTCCAGGTTTACAGTCTGGCTATGCCGGTACTGCCCTAAAAGTAGCACAAATTAATTTGCTCCACTGCAAAAAAGCCACGTACACCTATTGTCGTGACATCAGAGTGGAGCAGACAAATATATCCCTAATACTAGAACCATGGATTAGGGGTAAGAAAATACATGGTTTCGGGCAATTGCACGATCGTCTGTTTTACCATAAAAAAGGAGTTAGACCAAGGGCAGCTATTCATATCTCCCCGGATATAAATGCACTCGCCTTAAATCAACTCACTGAAGACGACCTAGTAGCGGTAAGGATATGTAGAAGTCAAACGGAAGGAGGAGATTTTGTTGTTGTCTCAGTTTACCTACCATTTGACTCACCACTTCCTCCCCCCGGCCCAGCGCTGGAAAAGGTTGTAGAATTTTGTAGGCAAGATCGCATTCCACTTCTGATTGGGATGGACTCAAACTCACATCACAAGATATGGGGCAGTTCAAACATAAATCGAAGAGGAGAGGATCTTCTGCAATACCTGATGTCGACGAATCTCCTTGTCCTAAACAGAGGCAATAGGCCGACCTTTGTTAACGCAGTCAGGAAAGAATGCATTGATGTGACGTTGGCGTCTAGCGGTCTGCTTGCAGAATCTGTTCGCTCTTGGAGGGTTACTGACGAGGAAACTTTTTCAGATCATATTGATGCCTTACATCAGTTAACCCATAAGATTGAGAGTATGCTTAAGAATGGTAAAGTTGCTCTAGGTTGTTTTATGGATATCGAAGGAGCTTTCGATAATACTGAGTTCGAAGTCATCACGAAGGCTGCTAGAGATAGGGAGATGGATGATCTGGCCATTCGGTGGATAGTGAATATGCTGAGAGGTAGAACTGTCGAAGCTACCATTTGCGGGACGACTATGAAACTGGGGGTCACAAGGGGTTGCCCACAAGGTGGAATTCTATCCCCGATTCTCTGGTGCATGGTCATCGATTCGCTACTGGTTCAGCTCAACGATTCTGGTTTGTTTACTCAAGGCTATTCAGATGATGTTGCCACTCTCATATCCGGAGATTTCGTTGACACGGTCGGTGATCTGATGAGGACTGCTATGAAATTGATTGAGGAGTGGTGCCTTAGGAATAATTTGAGAGTGAATCCTGTTAAGACCAAGATTGTGTTCTTCAGTAAGAGAAGAGATGAAGCCTCTGTGGCTTTAGGCCGGTTTAGCATTTTCGGTACGAGTGTTGACCTGATGCCCTCAGTTAAGTACCTAGGAGTGATCTTTGATCATAAACTTACGTGGAAATTGCATCTAGAGCAAAAGCTCAGTAAGTGTGTCGGTATCTTCTGGCTATGTAGGAATGCTTTTGGAAAAACGTGGGGACTCTCCCGAATGCCATCTGGTGGTTGTATACAGCTGTCGTCAGACCCATTCTGTGTCATGGCTGTCTGGTCTGGTGGCCGAGAGTAGATATACAGGCAACTAAAAAGAGGCTAGATATGCTTCAAAGATTAGCTTGTCTCTGCGTGACTGGAGCGAAGAGCTCAACAGCGACGATGTCGTTAGAGACGCTGCTTTTTCTGCCGCCTTTGGATCTTTTTGTCAAGTCCGTGGCTTTCAATTCCTCTGCTAATGTACGTAATAATGGTTGGTGGTCCTCAGCGAGTGATACAGGCCACGCCTCAATCGTTAATCTGATCGATGACGATCGCCTGAAAATGCCCAGCGACCAGATTAGGGCAGAGTATATGTTAGACGATAATTTTGATTGGCTTATTCCAACAGAAGATGAATGGCTGGTAGAAGGAGGTGTCTATCCTCCCTCTAGTAACGTGGTTTGTTTTACTGACGGATCCAAGAAGGATGGTCTAACGGGAGCGGGTTATCTGTGCGATTATCTGGGCCTAGAGCGCAGTCTGTCAACTGGCTATATTGCCTCAGTATTTCAGACAGAGTTGTTTGCCATCTCAGAGGTTTGTGCAGAAATGCAGTGTAATAACGTATCCAATGAGGATATATATATCTGTACCGACAGTCAATCCGCGATTCAAGCGGTAAGTTCACCCTATGTTAGGTCAAGAACTGTTCTAGACTGTAAGGTTGCACTGAATGCCCTTGGGGTGTCCAACTCGGTTACGATCCTCTGGGTACCTGGTCATAAAGGTATTGCGGGAAATGAAAGAGCCGATCTCCTGGCAAATAAAGGAGCGGAGTCAGACTTTATTGGACCGGAGCCGATGTTTGGAATAACTGCGTCCACCAGAAAGGCCATTGTAAAGGAATGGTTGCTTCGGGAACACAAAAAGAGATGGCAGCAATATGAAGGAGCCAGACACACAAAGATTTTCTGTAGGAGCCCATCATTGAATTTGAGGAAGTCCCTCTTAGATCTGAAAAGGAGTGATATCAAGAGAATTGTCGAAGCTGTCTCAGACCATGGGGAATTAAACAAGCATCTCTTTGACATCGGTCACGCTGATAGCCCTAGATGTCTCTGTGGACGTGGTGAAGAGACCGGATACCACGTGATAAGCGACTGTCCGAGGTATAGATATTTCAGGAGAGCGTTTCTAGGCAAACCAGAACTTTCTGGTCTGGACCTAGATGTCAGTTCCATGGATTTAACCAATCTGGCTGTTTTTCTTAAGAAAACCGGTAGGTTCCCATGAATGTAAACTCCCTGTTGGGTCTCTCACTTCCATTTGGCCTCGCCCCCTTGTAAGGACCAGTTCCGATTCCTGACACGTCACATTGATGTATCTATCTACGGATTTACGTTTCAAAGCTTTTACTAATTCGATTTCTCTTTGCTACAAATGCACAGGTTTTTGACATTGTATTCTTTATTTTACTTTGATTTTGATGTATGTTTACGAGCGCTTAGCTCAACCTCTTTGTATTATTTTGCGTACGTTAAATAAACAAGGAAGGGGACTAGTACAAAGGATCATTGATCCAGGTGCTGTCTTAACTCTCGGGTTGAGAATCCCCAAAATCCTAATCTAATCTAATCTAATGATTGAAAAATGTAGGAAATTTTATGAAAAACGCTAAATGTAACCATCATTCTTTGTAGGCAATATAAGATATGAGTCATTCTCAACAAATTTCTGTTTTTTTTTTTTAATTCATTATTCCAACAATTAAACAAAATATGTTACAACTCCCATACGAGTGTGAAGTTTGCGGCCAGAGCGAAGCGAGGGCCGTAATTCTCACGAGTCGTAATAATTTTATGGGATATTATATTCGACCAATAGAAAAATTCAATTTTACCGATAAAAAATAATAAAATACCGATAGAAATGTGGTACATGTCGCTGGCACCTCTTCAGTAAATCAGTAAAAAGTAAAAAAAATGTCTTTCCTTCACTCTTTGTCGATTTTGGAAATATAAAGCAAAGGCGGGTCGTTCCCAGCGAATTCATCCTTTTACAAAATGTAACGAGAAGGCGTTTCGTTCGTTTCAAGGGAATTCATCCTTTTACAAAATGTAACTTAAAGACGTTTTGTCAATTCCTCACTTTCGTCGTTTTCTCAATCTACAAAAGTGAAGAAACGAAAAAAAAATTAATTAATTTATCGGTCGTTTATTACCATCCACATTTTATTCACGAGTGACGGTTTTGTAAAATACCGGGGGACTTCCTTTTTGTACAAAACTGTAAGTTCGGCAAGTCGGTTTTTTTATTTTTTATTTTTTACCAAAGTGAAAGAGTCCTCTCATCGTTCCACATTTGTAAAACTTCGCATCTACTCTGATTAAATTTGACAAAATGGCAATCAAACAGAATAATAGATAACTCATACGAGTGGGAAGTTTGCGGCCAGAGCGAAGCGAGGGCCGTAATTCACACGAGTCGCATTTTATTTATGATTTGTTGTTGATTGAAAATCTTGCTGCAAATTTATAAGAAAAATGAGAACTCAAAGATCATTCGGTCTTCGAAGGTTTATTTGAAGAACTTTTTCTGTCAAATTTCGTTGTCATGTTTAGAGTAATCGATATATTAAATGTAGGCATTTGTATCAGTGATGCTTCGGAAGTTCAACAATGAAAATGGTCAAAAATATATTGAAAAAATTGTCAGTCAATGGACCTGACCCGCCCAAAAGGTGGGACCTAGTGTTCGTTAGATGCTCAGTAACAAGTGATAAAAAGTTGAAAGGTAGTTTTCGAGTGAATTTTCTTGATCTGAGGCGAAGCTGAGGTCAATAAACTCATGAAAACAAGACTTTTCAACTTTTATCCCGAGATATGTGTAATAGATTTCATATTCTTTCGAAAGCTAAGCCAAATTTCTTGTTTTCCCTAGGTGTGTAATAAACCACTTTCGACCCTAGGGAAAACAAAAGCATGTCATAACACATTACTATGCAAGGGAAGTAAAGTGATATCTCGTATCCAGATGAGTAAAAGTAACCGAGGGCTTTAGCCCGAGGTACATTTACTCATCGTGATACGAGATATCACTTTATTTTCCGTGTGTAGTACGACGTTTTACTGTGCGAGTGATGTAAAGGTTATTGCCTATACATGTAATAGCCTTATTACATGCACCAGCATAGTAAATATGTTTTTCATGTGTCGGGGCCGAAAATGAAGAAGTTTCGAGATTTTTCTCGGGTTTTCGACCCCTTACATGAAATTTTTTTTGAGTATCCGTTTTGGACGTTTGATTTTAGGCACTTTCGCATGTAGCCCTCACTTCGTTCGGGCTACAACTCGCGAAATTGCCTAAAATCAAACGTCCAAAACAGATACACAAATAACTATTCTTCCCGCGGAAGCAAAAAAAGTATAAATCTTTCCGTTTTGTAATTAAAAATTTCATCGAATATGTCGACAACAGTGAGAGTCACTCCCGTGATCCCGCACTTTTTACACCAGCGTTACATACCAGACATAATCGTCTTAACATTGGTAATACATGTGGAATGAATAGAGACACCTGGATTGTTTATTGCGACCTATTATTTTTCACCGCTTGTTCAGTTTAATAGGTTAAAGTTTGTTATTATCATGAAACACTTGCCTTCGCCTCCTCAGAGAGATGAAAGAAGCTACTTTCGCTCTCTGATATTTCATCGGAAGTCAGTGAAATTTAACTAGAAATTTGCTCCAGTTGGAAAACTGCTTATACGTTTTTATAACCGTATACAACATTTTTGATTGGACCAGCTGAAAAACAGATGAAAAAAAATTCCTATCCAAATTTCACTGACGTTCACTGTAAATAAACTTCTAGCAATCTTTTCGCCTCAATCAGATAGATGAAAAATGAAGAACCTAAATCATTGCTCGTGATAGCAATCTAAAACTCATATCAGAATGGTATTTTATGGAGAGTATCAAAGTTTTGTGAGACACCTAACACTGCCTAACTCATCTTGTTAATTAAACACTTACCCAGTAGATTGCGCCAATTTTAGTCAAAACAAAAAGACCTAACAAAATACGAAAGGTTAATTTCCATATAATTTCTTCAGGGCGACGATTCTCGTTTTTTCGTTTAAAGAAAAAACGCTTGAACGAAAGTTTTCTTAACACATTTTTTGTTAACGTTTCATGAGTTTTGGATACCTTAGTCAATTTCGTTGTACGCGACTAGTATACTTCTTGTGAAATTCGTGTTTTTTTTAGTCAGAACTGAGAAATCTCAAAACAACTTTCGATTAGGAGGCTACAAAATGTATGTTTTTATTCAAATTTTATGAGTATGGCAATTCTGACAGTCCAGGAAGTATCTGCTTGCAAGAAAAAGACATATAACACATTCAACAATAATTTCGATATTACGGTGCTGCGGTGCTGCTCAACATTTATAGGTATTGATAGAGAGGACCATCGTAATATCTAAATCTACCGAGACAAACTGCAAAGTAAAATTCATGAGAAAACAAAGTTCTTGATGATGTCTTTAACTTGAAGGTTCATTACCATGTTTTAGGTCGTAATCAAAGAAGCAAGACCGAGTCTGTGCGACCCAAGAGGCGTTCGCAGTATAATTTCCTTTCACACTTTATACGAAAAAGAAAATTATTTGGAACTTGTCGTCCAGAATTCAATACCATCATCACAGGTGGCAGAGACGTCATACGGGTGGTAAGAGTTGTTTCCGATTCGAAGAAAATAATTTGCATCACCCATTTCACTGTTCATGAAATGCGACATTTTTTCTGTATTTAAAAAATAACTCTGAACATAGGAATTTCAATAATCAAACTGACCTCTTCAGAGCATTCAATGTCTTTTGCATATTGAGATTTTCTTGCATCAGTTTATCATAATCTTGATAAACGTTTTTAAATTCGTCGATTTCACTTTTATTTCTGGCAATGATTTCGTTTTTGTAGTAATTGTGTAGCGTAGTTAACGATGAATTGTTCCTTAGGAAAGCCTTTTCCAATGTAGCGATTGTTAGGGTTTTCTGTAAGGTAGAAAACATTCATTTCGATTGAACTTATAATTCAACTTTGTCTTATACACATACATTTCTGTCTTGGCCGTCATTTACGAGCACGGAGTTAATAGATTCCATAAAACACTTGAAAAATTCATCCACACCATCGGTAAACATCTGAAGCGCACTATCCGTGGAATCTAAAAGAAGCCAGTGTAAAATCAAGACTATAAATGCAACTCTGACACAAGACTCGAAACTGACCATTAAATCCTTTCAACCGTACCAATCCGCTGAGAGAAATTCGAATGGCTTCCATCGCAACTGGTTTCGAAATTTTTGGTATGGTCGTGGGTGATCCTTTGGTGAATTCTGTTTCGTGCGGCGGAATATACCATAAAGGCTTCAAAAACTTCTCATCGCTGACTAAATTGGCGGTGGTGTCTGGTGTTAAATCAATGTGTGGCATAAAAATTCCCTCGTTTTGATTGAGGAAACTAGATTGCTGCAACAGAAGTGATCGGGGATTCAGTCTATGTGCTCACGCTGAGCGGTGAGGATAATTTAATTTCGAAATATTGAAAATCTCACAGCATCACTGGCATATGTGTCCAACAAGGTTTGAATGAATTCCGTTTGATTCATTACTTCCACCGTTTGTGTTACCAACGGATTGTCTATGGTCAAACTAGATTGTTGTAAATTCGGTTGAATAAAATTTGGTAGCGGGACTTTATCTACAACATTATGTATACTAACACTTGATTGTTTTCATCTGTTGTTTTTGTTGTCAAATTAGACAATTTCAGCTTTTCTAATTTTTGTTTCGGCGAAATAAAGTCGTTCGCCTGCAATTCAGACTTCAAATCAGAGCCATCCGTAAAACCACCCCATCGCTCGTTTGTTGCCATATTGTGTGGTTGGATAATGTTCTGAATTATTTGTAAATTCTCTATCGATTGTTTCAGTTCACGAAATATACAACGAGATCAGCCGAGAGTCAATGACATCAATGACAGCCCTCTTTTGAGTGATGCGTGATGCTGATACGTTCACTTTCGCAACATTTTTGTACGATAGTTATTTCCAAGGTTCTGAAAGAACCTAGAGTTATTTACGTCACAAGTCCGAAAGTGTACTTTTTCGTGTGACGTATCGAGTTTCGGACAAAAGATTTCTACTCCAAAAGGCAGAGAGATGCTAATATAACGACTGGGTCGTTTCGACGGATAGAGTTGGGTTTTTGAGAGAGAATTCAATACATTTTCTCTCAACCAATTTTAAAATCATTCGACCCAGTCGTCAAATTAGCATCTCTCTGCCAAAAGAACAGATACACAAATAATTATTGCGTATCTGTTGTGGACGGTATATTTTAGGCAATTTCGTGAGTTGTAGTCCGAACGAAGTGAGGGCGACAAGCGAAATTGCCTAAAATAAATCGTCCACAACAGATGCGTATACAACTTTTCATGCTGTGGGCCTAAATTACGAGAAAAATTCCGTAATTTATGTCCAAGGCATGAAAATTTTGTTAAACACACTGATTGCAGATTGTATTATTCTGTTAATTGCATTGATCAGAGTTCACTTCTCATATCTTCAGCTTCGGTCGATAACAATTATTCCTATAATAAAAGTATGGAAATAATTCAAATTCCATGTTTCCTGTTACAGACTTTAGGTCTGGAAAATTTTAAATGATGATTTCAACTTAACAAAAAAGTCGACTTTTCAAAGAATATAAATGTCTAAATTGTCAAGATTTGTGATTTACCCCACCCGCCTTCGTAAGTGTCTTAAACTGTTCTTTCAGAACCTTGGTAAATTGTTCTTGTTCTGCTTACAGACTATTCTGTCACAAAGTTATTTAAATATTATATTTTTCGCAATTCCGGTCCATAATCATCACCTTTCCATGCATCCATTTAATGTCGTTTTGAAGGTATTTATTTCACAGTGCGTTTTTGATTTTTTTTTCGCACTTGGGCTTTTTCACCTTTTTTTCGCACGCTACGAGCTTAGTGCCTTTAAGAAAGACTAAATTTTATAAATAAAAACTTTGCACAAATCTGGATTTGAACACCCAACACCAAAATTCTTCCAAACACCAAGCAACGACCATAGCCATTCGGCTACAGTCACACAATTATTCAGAACGTATTGTTGAAGCGTACATACATACTAAGCATTGACTACTTGATTTTATTTAGCACGTCTGTTAAAAATGCTCTGTGCATTATTTTGGGAAAATCTAAGTTAACATTGTATTGTCAAAGTGTTCTAGAAGAGCTTAGATTTTCTTAGCAAAATTTCAGTGTGCGATATTGATAGATAGATGACGGACGTAGTCTTAAAATGTCTTCTATCATCAATTGATCATTGTGTGCGAATTAGTTCAAAACTAATCATTTTAAAGCCTCTTAAAATCTTCTCATGTAATAAATAAGCTGATTTGTAATAAAATGAGTCTGACTTTATTTGTGGAAGAAAGTGCTGAAGAAAATTAGTCGTGATGTCCAATTCGTTTGCAACATTCTTTAAAATGATTATTGGGATATTTTCATTGTGATCGACCGGATCACGAATTTGGTATTTGGAGTTCGAATAAATGTGCAGTCATAAATTTGGATAGCAGTTCATGAGTCAAAATCTCAGTCGACGCCGATGTGGGTCATTGACAATCCGCTCGGAAGCCATGGAAAGTTCGCGAAGTAGAGCAGTCTCATCGGACAATTATCATCGAAATGAAAGCCATTCATCATCTTCAATACCTACAATCAAATCGTTTTCACACTCAAAGCCAGTCACGACGAAGAATTGGCCAGTTGACGCCAAATGAACGAGTCAGTTCATGTGGAAGCCCAAAAAGTTCAAAGCGCTAATCCGGACTACATAGATATGCCGATGTGGTCAGATTCTATGTCAATTCCAATCGGAACCGAAAAGCATTGGTCAGAACGAAAAGTGTGCATGTACCACGAATGACTTAACAAGAAAGAACAAATGTTCAACAACACAAAATACAACCGAAGAATTCATGATGTCACCCGGACTGTCTTACAATCAATTGGTCAGAATAAAAGTGTGCATTAACCACCAATGGATCGTCAAGAAGTTCAAGGTGCAGTCGTAAGGCGATAGTTGCCAGCATTTTTAATTCCTACAGTTAGTTAAGCAGATGAAATTGGATCTGTTAACGGGGGGAAGTGTTAAAAATGCTCTGTGCATTATTTTGGGAAAATCTAAGTTAACATTGTATTGTCAAAGTGTTCTAGAAGAGCTTAGACTTTCTTAGCAAAATTTCAGTGTGCGATATTGATAGATAGATGACGGACGTAGGCTTAAAATGTCTTCTATCATCAATTGATCGTTGTGTGCGAATTAGTTCAAAACTAATCATTTTAAAGCCTCTTAAAATCTTCTCATGCAATAAATAAACTGATTTGTAATAAAATGAGTCTGATGTTATTTGTGGAAGAAAGTGCTGAAGAAAATTAGTCGTGATGTCCAATTCGTTTGCAACATTTGGCGACATTCTTCCCCCCGTTAACAGATTCCATCTGCTTAACTAAATGAAATAACTGAAATGTTAAAAATGCTAGACGAATGGAGTTGATCTATGATCAAAGTTAACATGTAAAGTCAAATGTTTCATCGAATTGTTCTGGAAAGTCAGTGTGCAACTTTGATAGATAGAAGACAGACGTCTTAAGTTTTAAAATGTTTCCTATCATCAAGTATCCGTTGTGAACAACTCGAATAACACTAGACATTTTTAAAGAATGTTGAAAACGACTGTTGAACTTGACTAGTTTTTGTAAATAAATGAAATTCCACTTGTTTTTATATCAAAAACATTTATTTACATGAATATGATCGAGAGAGCTTTAAAAATGTCTAGTGTTATTCGAGTCGTTCACAACGGATACTTGATGATAGGAAACATTTTAAGACTTAAGACGTCTGTCTTCTATCTATCAAAGTTGCACACTGACTTTCCAGAACAATTCGATGAAACATTTGACTTTACATGTTAACTTTGATCATAGATCAACTCCATTCGTCTAGCATTTTTAACAACGTCTCTATACATCACATTGCAATGTGTATATAGTGCAGGTTGCTTGATCGTTCAAATGAATTCATGTTTGCATGTGAATGTTTGGTAGAAATGTTGTCCAAAAATTTTGAAAAAACTTCTTGGGATTAGAAAAATTAATTCTTTATTGTGCACTCTAGACTTCTCCCCCTCCTTTTCCCGAAAACTGCAAGGATATCAGCTTAGCAATTGAACTTTTCTTTTTCAGGGTACCAATAGTTATCCAAAACACTCAAGACATCCCGTGCACCTTTCATGGACACGGGCACTTCCACGGCTACTGGATTAATTGTGGAAAATTGTGACCACTATCCTGAGTCTGTTCATTTTCTACTTATCTTCCACGAGATTATTTACCTATGTGCTCCTTCACTTGGGGGTAAAACAGGAAAATTTTTTGCTAAATGGCATTGTTAGAATAAGTAAAATTGAGTAAATGGATGACATGGAAATACATTGATATTTCCGTTAAGATAAAGCCTGAAGAGGAGAAAGAGTTTAGGTTGACGAACAGGTTAGGGTAACAGGGACAGGTCAAATATGAAACCTGAAATCTGGATTTTCCTGATTCTTTTAATTGATGTTTTATTTAGATGTTCATATGAAACTTTGGAGAACATTTTGGTTTGCTCACAGTGATCTGAAGACAAACATCAAAGCTTACGAATTTGTTACATTTGTCAGGCCAACCGGGTCAACCTTAAAAATATTGGTGTTCAGGTTGATTCAGGCAATCAATGACGTGAAAACTTAGGTCACAACAAAATGGAATTTCGTAAAGGTTGACCCGAGCCCTCGTAAGCCCCAATTTTCGTTAGATTTTTTCTATTTCTTTGAAAGGTTTTTCCTGAGTATAATTTCTGAACGTCTGCCATTAACCTGTGAATGACAGATTTAAAAATCTTGTCTCATCTGATAACTGCAACCATGGCCAGTGTCTCAAAAATAGAATCTAAAATTTTCTAGCAATGCGGAATGCGCATTCATGTTTCGTTGTTACATTTACTATACCTTCTAGTAAAATTTTACGATCAACACTGTTCTTTCGAATCGGCGAATGTTAATAAAATGTTTTGTTTAAATGTATATCCCAACAAAAATCTCTTCGAGAAAAGTGTGACGCAGCCTTTGAAATACAATTTCTAAAATGAATGATATCGCTAGAGTTGACGCTTTCAGCTTCGTTACGCAAAAAATAAATTTTACACCCAATTAGTTCAAACAAGCTGGCTTAGGTTTTCTCATCATCTGCCAAATAATTTTTACAAAAAAAAAATTTAGACTGGAAACAACCAAAATTTTACCAAAAAAATAGAAAAATAGAAAAATAGGAAGATAGAATAGGATTTGTGGTGATACAGGCCAAAGGAAAGAAACTTAAATTCTCGCCTATATATAGTTGCCGCGTCTAAAAAAAATTTCTTCGTTCTTTTTTTGGAAGTTAGACTGCGTCAAGTCCTCCGCTATCGCTCCGGACATGATTTTAGAGTACCTCTGATTGCCGCGTCTCAAAAAAATTTCTTCGTTCTTTTTTTGGAAGTTAGACTGCGTCAAGTCCTCCGCTATCGCTCCGGACATGATTTTAGAGTACCTCTGATAATCCTATCAGTCTATAAAGCGCAATGGGAGATACTAAAAAATGGAAAGCCGACGGGATTTATTGGTGTTCCCATCTTAGCGATACAGAGCAATTTTTTTTTTTTTTATTTACCCAGTTTCAATTGATTTAAAAAAGAAAATGGTTGATAAAAATGAAGCGAACAAACTTTTAAAAAAATATATTGACGATGACGGATGCATAAAACAACAAATAATTTAAAATGCCAGGCCTGATAAAAAAGGAAAAAAAAGGATTAAAATTAAATCGATTGCAACGAAGCCTGCTATCGCAGATCAACTCTAGCATAAAATAGCAAATAGGGCGTGATAGTTTTCCCCTTCTTAAGCAAATCCTCGAATTCGCGTTGTGTCATTGTTTTGATTTTATCATCATCACATTTGAACCACAGTGGCTCCGAGTTGTCGTTCAGCGACGAATTCGACGGATTATTGATGTAACTATTGTGTCGCAAATGTTCCGATATACTACTATACCTACTCAGACTAGTTCCAGGACAATTTTTCATAAGAAAATCACAGCAACTGACACTTTGACAAGAAATGCTGCCATTGGAAACAGTGTTATCAATTCCATTTGTCAAATCTAATGATGTTGTGTAGGCGATGTAGTGTCCACCGGATATCGTAGCCCCCACATGAGTGATAACACTGTACAGCCGATAGGAGTGATGTTTCTCCGCTTCCGATAGCGTACAGCACTTCGAACAAAAGCATTGTAAATTGAATGGCGTTGGGATGTAGTTGTTGATTTTCTTCTTTCCACCGGAAAATCGTTTCAGTTGAATGATTAGCAGGCGCGGAAGTTTGGGATAAGATACTGTACGAATCGCTTCAGTGAGACCAGTGCACTCTTCACATCGATACTTATTTTCGCCACGGAGTTGTTCACGGGTAATGCACAAATTCTGGAATGAAAGGCAAATATGAAGTGATTTGGACGGGGAAAGTGGAGACAATTTTTTCGTATTGGATGGTGAATTCGAAACTCATGGTGAGTTTGAAGCTCATGGTTAGTTTAAAGCTCATGGTGAGCTCTTAATAAACTCAAGCTGTACAGGTTTATTCCTTTTACCATTTAAACTCACCTGAATAAATAAATTGGGATCTTCTTGTTGGTCAATATTTTTATAGCTGGTTATAGGCACTGACAAATCGATCATTGTTTCCTTTTGTTCAGTTATTGTCTCACAGCTTAAACATTTCGTCGACGAACATGTGATCCCCTCGAAATTCTCCGTAAAAAAATCGACAAAACTGAAAAGGTTTGGAAAATTCAATTAATATTGTGCTCAAATTAAGTTCAAAGTAATGTACACATTTAACGAATCGCCCAGCTTATTCGGAGTGTTTCATCCTTTCTAACATCCCTTCGCTTCAGTATTTTTCTTATATTCGAGCAACATGGAATATTACGATCTTGGCTTCCAAGCCACCCTCTTGAGAGCGTCTATTAAAATTAGTAAGTTTTTAGTGGTAAAATCAGCTGAATCCTACAGTCAGAGGCAGTGAAATTGCAGCATAAATTTGCTTCAGCTATTTTTCAGCTGATCCACACACAGAGTTGGATCGGTTATCCGAAAAGCCGAAAATTTCGGTTCGGATAGAACCGAACCGAGAATTTCGGTTCGGATTGAACCGAACCGAAATTTTCGGTTCGGTTTGAACCGAACCGAATACTTTGGTTTTGTCGTAAAACAATATGAAATGAAGGCAGACTTGTCAAAATTGATTGATTTCATTATGAACTAAACAAAAAGAAGTAAATGGAGCAATTGCATGCGATTTTTGTGAGAAAACGAATTTGACAAGAACTTATGAGATTTTCAATTCTCAATAAAAGTATCATGCAATTGCTCCATTTACTTCTTTTTGGTTAGTTCATAATGAAATCAATCAATTTTGACGAGTCTCCCTTCATTTCATATTGTTTTTCGACAAAACCAAAGTTTTCGGTTCGGTTCAATCCGAACCGAAATTCTCGGTTCGGTTCAATCAGAACCGAAATTCTCGGTTCGGTTTAATCCGAACCGAAATTTTCGGTTTTTCGGATAACCGATCCAACTCTGTCCACACATACAATTAAAACTTCTTTTACTTGTTTATACGGTTGAAGCTGCTTCACACTCATATCGTGCGTAATCGGAATAATTTCGCCATGAAATGAGTGACCTATTACCTTCAATGATCAAAGAGTATATTCAGCAGTTGCTACATATGATACGAATCGCGTAATGTGCTAATCTACTCTAACCTGACAATTACATGATCCAAATACTGAATTTTACGACCGAGTAAGTGAGCACTATGATTTAACCAACGCACTGTTATTCCTAGACCATAACACGGGTAGCAAGTAAAAGACGAAATGTTCAGACAGTGCGTTGGTTTAACATATACATACTAATCCCGACACTAAAGAAATGTTAGAAACGTGCATGAAGTGCTTGGAAATATTGTTAAAATATCGAACTTAGTCAGCTGTTACAGGGATTGTTTAGAAAAGAAGGTGGGAATAACCCCAATCAAACGTTGCTGAATCGAAAAAGTAAAATTCAATGAGTCGGTGAAGAAAAGCATTATTCGAACATCGTAACCGAAAAACACTACCACCCATACCACAATCGCAATTTCACCATTCGTCAATTACAATATACATCGAAAGTGACTCACCCATTTGCTACAATATCCGGACATTCCGTTACGACTTTTGTTAATGAGTTGCAAGTTTCCCGTATAATATCCAACACACACATCAAAAACTCATGAGCGTCCTGCTGTTGATTGCCCTCAAATATGGAACTAACATCCTGAACAGCGTTGAGGAATGTTTCAGTGTGAAATGCTTCCGTGGATTCACCCACTTCGTTTCGATACAAATGTGTGTACAGTTCGTGCAGTTTTTCGGTGGTAATTTGAAGATTCGTTCGCGGCGTAATTTCCAAAAGATTGTCACAGACATGATGAAGATTGTGCAGAAAGCGAGGAGCGAATCGCAACGTGTAAACAATCGAATTTAGGTAGCATGTGTTTCCGATGTTGCACAGCGTTGCCATCGACGATGTGATTTGTTTTCTCTGATTGTACGAATTCTCATCGGAATTGTGCGACGCTTTCGGCAAATTGTGGTGCTCGTGAATTTCGCAGGTCTTGAGTCGTTTTTTTAATGGCGAATTCTTTTTATTCGCTTGTGTAGGCCTCGTTATATTCTCCCGATTCAATGAGGACGATAAAACTTTCTTTCGCTTTGTAGTGTCACCGGCCAGATTCACTTTACGATTTTTGAATTGATTTCTGATTGGATTCTTCATTGATGTGGCCATATTGTTTTGCTTTATGTTTTGATTATCAATTGGATCCACGTTTGCAGCAATCGGATTAGCATCTAAATCATCTCAACGAGAATTTCTCAGATCCCACGTTTTACGGGATTGGTGTCTTGCTAACATTGTGCTGCAGAATAAGAAACAAACATCTTTTTGAAATTCTGCGGAATAGAATGAATTGTTGAAAAAATAGTGTGAGTTGTCAGAAACAGATTTACAGAATGAAAATATTTTTATTTTTTTTTGATGGAACCCAAAACAACAAAGGTACTAGCAAGTCTGTGTTAAATTTACCTGCACAGAGATCAAGAAAGATTCGTTTACTCTGACAAGTTAGTGACTGACCAAACAGTATCAACATAAACTCAAATGTCGAACGACTAGTGACGTTTGTCAATGTCGAAACGGTTTCAATACGGAACTAGTATTGAATGAACTCGCAGACGATGGCAATATAAGGGAATCCTCGTCGAGAACACTGACTTCGATACGGATCATGCATTTTTCATCATCTATACGACGGATAT